>NC_090647.1:402180751-402228251 GCF_040937935.1 Hyperolius riggenbachi | reverse complement strand
CTCCCCTTCTTCTCCAATGAGACCTAGGATGGTGGTATCATCCGCAAACTTGATGACCTTGACAGAGTCAGTGGATGATGTACAGCTGTTTGTGTACAGGGAAAAAAGAATTGGGGACAGCACACACCCTTGCGGGGCCCCCGTGTTGGTAGTTCTGACTTCAGAGGAGCAGCCGCCGATTCTCACTAGTTGTGCCCTGTTGGTGAGGAAGTCCTTGATCCAGGTGCAGAGAGAGAGGTCCACACCGAGTCGTGCCAGGTTGTCATGCAGAATGTTCGGACAGATGGTGTTAAAAGCAGAACTGAAGTCCAGGAGCAGGATTCTGGCATAGGTGTTGGATTTGTCCAGATGAGCCATGATGTGTGCTAGACTGATATTAATGGCATCCTCCACGGACCGGTTGGCCCTGTAAGCGAATTGCAGGGGATCCATTAAGGTTGGTGTGTGTCCCTTCAGATAGGTGAGAACCAGTCTTTCAAAGGTCTTCATGATGATTGGAGTTAGAGCAACAGGTCTGTAGTTATTTAGATCAGTGGCTCCTGGTTTCTTGGGGACTGGGATGATGTCTGATTTTTTGAAGCAGGGGGGGACCTTGCCTAGCGTCAGGGATTTGCTGAAGATGGAGGTGAGGATCGGGGCTAGCTGGCTTGCACATGTCTTCAGGCAAGTTGGAGATATGCCGTCCGGGCGATTGGGTGATTAGCGGGTGATTAGAGGGGAGAATAGATGTAAATTAAAAAGAGAGGTGTTCAGGCGGGGTCCGAGGGTGATCTGAGGGTGTGGACGGGTGTTTGGATGCCCACAGGGGGCAGTTTAGGGTCTGATCTGATGAGTAGCAGCGACAGGTGGTGACAGGGGGTGATTGATAGGTGATCAGGGTGTGATTAGAGGAGAGAATAGATGCAAGCAATGCACTGGCGAGGTGATCAGGGCTGGGGTCTGAGGGCGTTCTGAGGGTGTGGGCAGGTGATCAGATGCCCGTAAGAGGCAGGTTAGGGTCTGATCTGATGGGTGGCAGTGACAGGGGGTGATTGATGGGTGATTGACAGGTGATCAGTGGGCGATTACAGTTGAGAATGGATGTATACAGTACACAGGGGGGGGGGGGGTGTCTGGGGGCGTTCTGAGGGTGTGGGCGGGTAATTGGGTGCCCAAGGGGCAGATTAGGCTCTGATCTGATGGGTAGCAGTGACAGCTGGTGACAGGGGGTGATTGATGGGTGATCAGTGGGTGAATAGAGGGGAGAACAGGAGGGGACCGAGGCTGCACTAAGCAATTATAAGGAGTGCAATAAAAATTGTAAAAAAGAAATTAGGCAGGCAAAGATTGAAGCTGAAAAACAAATCGCTAAGGATATCAAATCTAACCCAAAAAAGTTTTACAAGTACATTAACTCTAAAAAAAGAAAGGTTGACTGTATAGGACTCCTAAAGGATGAGGGTGGGAACTCAATGGTGGATGACCAAGGTAAGGCAGAGTTATTAAATGCTTTCTTTGCTTCTGTCTTCACAAAAGAAACAGCACTGTTGCAAACTACAGAGGCGGAAGAGTCTCAATCTTCTAACTGTAATAATAAATACTTAACACAGGAAGAAGTGAAGGCAAGACAAAATAAATTAAAAATAGACAAGGCACCTGGCCCGGAAGGCATGCATCCTCGGGTCCTAAGGGTATTAAGTTCAGTTATAGATAAACCCCTTTATCTTATCTTTTGTGACTCTCTTGCAACTGGCAGAGTCCCAGTGGATTGGCGTACAGCCCACGTTTTCCCATTATTTAAGAAGGGCAAAAAATCAGATCCAGGAAATTATAGACCTGTAAGCTTAACATCAGTTGTATGCAAACTATTTGAGGGGTTACTAAGAGATACTATACATGACTTCATAGTAGAAAATAATCTTATTTCTCAGCATCAACATGGGTTTACTAAAGACAGGTCCTGTTTGACTAACATGCTCAGCTTTTATGAGGTAGTAAATGCTAATATGGATATTGGGAATGCTGTAGATGTGATATACTTGGACTTTGCAAAGGCCTTCAACACTGTTCCCCATAAAAGTCTGGTGCAAAAGTTGAGGATGCAAGGACTGGGGAAGAGTCTGTGTTCATGGATAGGGAACTGGCTAATGGACAGAAAACAAAGAGTTGTGGTCAATGGATAGTACTCAAAATGGGAGACTGTTAGCAGTGCGGTCCCACAGGGGTCTGTTCTGGGTCCAGTGCTCTTCAATTTATTTATTAATGACCTAGTAGATGCAGTAGTGAGCAATGTTGCTATTTTTGCAGATGATACAAAATTGTGCAGAATCATCAACTCTCAGAAAGATAGGGTCATATTGCAACAGGATCTGGATAGGATGGCTATATGGGCACATACATGGCAGATGAAATTCAATGTTGACAAATGTAAAGTCATGCATTTTGGACGTACTAATGGTCTAGCACCATACAAAATAAATGGGATACAGTTGGGGACATCAAACTTGGAGAAGGACTTAGGAGTACTCATTGACAACAAGTTAAATAATCGTACTCAATGCCAAGCAGCTGCAGCTAAAGCTAACAAAATTTTGGGATGCATTAAAAGGGAAATAAAAACTCGAGATGCTAGCATAATATTGCTCCTGTTTAACTCTCTAGTAAGGCCACATCTGGAATATGGAATTCAGTTCTGGGCACCACATTACAAAAAAGATATTGCAGTTTTAGAGCAGGTGCAGAGACAAGCAACAAAATTGATATGTGGGATGGAAGGTCTCACTTATCAAGAAAGGTTAGATAAACTGGGTTTATTTAGTCTAGAGAAAAGACGCCTTAGAGGGGATCTAATTAACATGTATAAATACATCAGAGGGCAATTAATAGCTTAGCGGATGAGCTTTTTGTCCCTAGGCCTTCTCAGAGGACTAGAGGACATGATCTGCGCATGGAGGAAAAACGTTTTAGCCATTTATTTAGGAAAGGGTTCTTTACAGCAAGAGTGATTAAGATGTGGAATGCATTGCCACAGGAAGTCGTTATGGCAAACTCTATACTTGCATTTAAAGGGGGCTTAGATGCTTTCCTTGCGTTGAAAGACATCCATGGCTACAATTACTAGGTAATGCCTAATGATGTTGATCCAGGGATTTTATCTGATTGCCATCTGGAGTCGGGAAGGAATTTTTCCCTTTAGGGGCTAATTGGACCATGCCTTGTAAGGGTTTTTTCCGCCTTCCTCTAGATCAACAGGGATATGTGAGGGAGCAGGCTGGTGTTGTACTTTATACTGGTTGAACTTGATGAACGTATGTCTTTTTTCAACCAAAATAACTATGTAACTATGCCATGCACTTTGGAGGTGATCTGAGGGTGGGTCTGCGGGTGATCTGATGGTGTGGGTGGGTGATCAGATGCCCACAAGTGGCAGGTTAGGGTCTGATCTGATGGGTGGCAGTGACACGTGGTGACGGGGTGATTGACAGTTGATCAGTGGGTGATTACAGGGGAGAATAGATGTATAGAGTACACGGGAGGGGGGGGGGGGCGGCTGGGAAGGATCTGAGGATGTGTGGACCTAATCTAAAAAATAGCATCGACAGATAGTGACAGTGAGTAATTGATGGGTGACTTGGGGTGACACAGGGACTTGGATTAATGAATGAGAGCTACGTTCCCATTCATTCATCCCCCCTCTACCAATCAGCGGCAAGACCGAGTGTGTGTGTGTGTGTGTGTGGGGGGGGGGGGGTAAAGAAGGGACGTATATACTTGTGCCGGGGAGGGGGAAGTGGTAAAAAGTTTTTGTATTGTTTCTATTTTGTTTACAAGTCTTCTGAAGACAAGTATGTGATTAGGAAGAGGGGGGTCGGTGAAGAGAGCTGAAGATGTTAACGTTGTTAAGGGTTGTTAATAGGACTGTAAAGAAATGAGTGAGGAGAAGTATGACTGCTTTGCCTATAAAAGAGCATCTCTGAGCTGGAGCAGTGCATTTTTTAAATGCAGGAAATCATCTACACTTAGTATTACTAAGTCTACAACCACTAAGGCTACACTTAGTATTGCTGCTTGTTGTCTTTTATCATATCTATATTATAATCAGTGCTGCTCGGATACCCCTTTTCAAAATCCGGATCCGATTCGGATCCGGATACCCCGCTATCCGATCCGGGTCGGATATCCGAATTCAAAATTTTCCGATCCGAATCCGATTCGGATATCCGACCCTAGTATCCGATCGGATTTCGGATATCCGTGTTTAATCCCGGAAGTGGCCTTTACATTGCTTTAAAAAGGTTTTTCAGGGTATATGAGGCATGTAGCATCATAATTTTGAAAAGGGAAACACTGATGATGTGGGGAGTGGACTTAAAATCCCCCCCCCCCAAAAAAAATGGCTGTCAATCAACATCAGAGTGGTATCAGGAAGCAGTCGTACTGACGCAGTTGGGGCCTCCCCACAACTCGGACAGCAGACACCTCCAAAAAAAATTACACAGCTATTGTGTTTAGATAGTTGACCATGGCACTGTTGTAGGTACCACGGCACAGTAAAAAATTAGGAGAGGTTCCAGGAAGCGGTCGGTCGTACTGCCGCAGTTGGGGCCCCACAACTCGGACAGCACAGACACCTCCAAAAAAATTACACAGCTATTGTGTTTACATAGTTGACCATGGCACTGTTGTAGGTACCACGGCACAGTAAAAAATTAGGAGAGGTTCCAGGAAGCGGTCGTACTGACGCAGTTGGGGCCTCCCCACAACTCGCACAGCACAGACACCTCCAAAAAAATTACACAGCTATTGTGTTTACATAGTTGACCATGGCAGGTACCACGGCACAGTTCAAAAAATAAGAACCTGGCTTCATGAAGATGGAGTCAGGAGGTTGTGGTGGTAAAGGGTGGTTAAGCAGGCATAGGGACAACCACTCAGCCACTTCATTTCCCCCTCTTGCCAACAACAGGGGCCAGGAACTCACCAACTGCCCAAGCCTCGTTCATCTTTAAAAAAGTCAGTCTGTCCACAGACTGGCCTGACAGACAAGAGCGCTTCTCAGTGACCACGCCACCGGCCGCACTGAAGCACCTTTCCGACATAACGCTGGAAGGCGGGCAGGACAGCACTTCCAGGGCGTATTGCGCCAGCTCGCCCCAGATATCCAGGTGCTTCACCCAGTACTCCAAGGGGTCCACAGGGGTGTCGGTGTCAAGCCCGCTCTAGGACCCCATATAGTCGGCCACCATCCGGGTCAAGTGCTGGTTCTGGCTTTGAGAGCCGGATGCTGCTGCAGGCACCTCCTCTGTAGGCAGCGGTACTGTTGTGGCATAGAGCGCCTTTGTCAGAGACAGCAGGTTTGTTGGGCGCCTGCTGATGCTGGATGCAGGCACCTGCTGCTGTGCTGGCTGGACTGAGACAGCAGGGGGGGTGGGAGTCCGGGGGAAGGCTTCCTCCAAGCGCTGAACCAGAATCCGCTGCAAGTCCCTGATTCGGCGCACAGGGTCTCCTCCTACAGGCAGGAACTGAGCCAGCTTCCCCTTCAGCCGTGGGTCCAGCATCAGGGTGATCCAGATGTCCTCCCGAGCACTCATCTCCTTCACCCTTGGGTCTTTGCGCAGGCACTGCAGCATGTGCACTGCCATGGGGAAGAGGGCTGCCATCTCTGCTGACCTATCATCTTCTGCACCGCTGACAGTGCTGTCGTCCTCCTCTGATTCCGGAGCCTCATCTTGCTCTCTCCACCCCCGCACTACTGCAGCTGCACTCCGCTGTGCCCCCTCCTCTTCAAGGTCAGGGACCTCCAACTCCTCCAAGTCCTCCTCCAACTCCTCCGAATCCTCCTCCTGCTGCACAGAGAAGGACTGTGAAGTGTGCTGCTGCTGCTCCTGCTGGATCAAGGCTTCCTCTCCCACTTCCAGCAGAGCATCGAGTGCCTTGTCCAGCATGCACACAATGGTCACCCACTCACACAGCGACGCATGGTCCCGGCTGACCATGTTGGTGGCCTCCAGGAAGGGTGCCAGCACAAAGCACACCAGCTGCATTTTTCCCCACTCAGCAGGGCGGATGATGTCTGGGAGGTGGGTGGTGCCGGTCCCCAACAAGTTGGCATCCATGGTGGCTCTGGCCAGGTACAGGTTGACAGCCCCCCTCTGTTCAACCAGACGTTCCAACATCGCCAGGGTGGAATTCCAGCGTGTTGGAACGTCTATAATGAGGCGGTGCTGTGGGAGGTTCAGCTCCAGCTGCACGGCTGTAAGGGTCGCTGTGGCACCACCCGAGCGGCGAAAATGACCCACCGTTTTCCTTGCCGCTCCCAAAAGAGTGTCCATCCCCTGGTAGGTGTGCAGGAATTTCTGCACCACTAGGTTCAGGACGTGGGCCAGACAGGGGATGTGGGTGAGGTTTCCCCGCTGGATGGCGGCAACCAAGTTTGCCCCATTGTCGGCCACCACCTCTCCGACTCTGAGGCCTCTGGGGGTCAGCCAACTCCTCTCTTGCTCTCGGAGCTTGGCCAAGACGTGGTCTGCCGTCAGCTTGTTCTTGCCCACCGTGACCATCTGCAGCACCGCTTGGCAGTGGTGGGCCTTCACGCTGCTGCTGAGGCGGGGTTGTTTGGCGGCGGATGGAACCGGATCAGAGCTGGAAGCTGTTGCACGTCCCCTGACCCTGCTGCGGGGTGGCACCACCCACCGGGGTGATGATGCTGCTGTCTCCTCTTCACCCCCTTCCACCAAACTGACCCAGTGCGCGGTAAAGGACAAATAGCGGCCTGTCCCGAACCGGCTGCTCCATGAGTCCATTGTCACATGGACGCGCGCACCAAGCGCATGATCCAGCCCACGCTCCACGTTGGCCTTTACAAAGCGGTGCAGTGCTGGGATGGCCTTGCGTGCGAAGTAGTGCCGGCTGGGGATTGGCCAATCCGGCGCTGCGCACTGCAGGAGCGCACGCATCCGGCTCCCCTCCTGCACAAACGAGTACGGGAGGAGCTGGGAGGACATGGCCTGTGTCAGCAAGCCGTTTAGCTGGCGTATGCGACGGCTGCCGGGAGGCTGAGCCCTGACCACAAAAGAGTCACTCAGCAGGGTCTGGTGGTGGGGGCGTTTTAGGCTTGCACGGGAAGCTGAGGATGGAACAGGGGAGACCACTGAGGAGGACTGGCTGCCTGAACAGGCCTCAGTGTCAGCAGGAGTGGCAAAGCTGGTTATAGTGCTCTGACCTCTGCAAGGGCCAGCGCCAGCTTCCTTCAGCCTCTTGAATTCCTGATGCTCAGGTTTGTGCTTATTGCCCAGATGGTTGATGAAGCTGGAGGTGCCATAACTGGAGGGGTGAGACCCTCTGCTCAGCTTCACATGGCATAATTTGCACGTTACAAATTTGCTATCCAGTGAGGGCAGATGGAAAAACTGCCATATTGGGGATTGGAGTTTTCCCTTACGTGGCTCAGAACGGGATGCTGCTGTGGATTTTCTCCCGGTGGTGGTTGGGGCCTGGGGTTGAGTGGTGCAGCTGGTGGTAGTCGTGCCACTGACAGATGGAGCAGCAGCCTGCGGGTCACGTATTCCATGCCCACTGCTGCTCCTGCCAATCCCTGCAATGCTCAACCTGCGTGCCATACACACTGACTCCTCCTCCTCAGAGTCAGAGCTGACATGCCCCTCCGGTCGCTGGTAGTCCGGGTCCTTCACCTCATCAAACTCCCCTTCGTAAAACTGCTGGGATGATGAGCCCGCCTCAAACTCCTCTTCTGCTGACACATCATGGACGGGCTCCCCCCCAACAATTACTGTCAGCATCTCAGACTCTTCTGTAAAGCCAATTTTGCTGAGAATATTTTCTCTAGGGCTAGGGCTGGTGGTGGTGGCCTCACTGTCACTGGCTTGCTCCTCGTCATGCGCCATCTGCTGCATCACAGACACGGCGTCCTTCTCCTCCAATCTGCGCCGCTGACCCTGCTTGAAAATTGACGCAACACGCTGCTGCGTCTCTGCAGCGTGACTGCCAGTGGGTAGCGGCGGAATGCCTGATGCGGCAGAACTGCTGCCAGAGGCCGCAATGTTGCTCACTCTCCTTCTGGCCTTGCCCCTCCCCCGTCTCACACTGCCAGTGCCAGACATAGTACAAGACTCACTGTCACTGATGAGTCGACGTCACAGATGATGTGTGTGGGGTACTTGGTGCACTTTTATTATTGGCGGCGGGCTTGGAAATGATAAGCAGATTGACAGACAGGAGTACAACAACTAAACACACTGACACTGCTCACTCAGCAGCAGCACAGCAGCAATAATCTGTAGTACTAGCACTGTCTGCAACTACACAATATAAAACCACAGTAGCAGTAGTAATAGCAGCCCAGCCAGCAGCAAGGAGCCTGGAGTGTGTGCACACAGACACAGCACACACAAAGACACAGGACCTAGTAGCAGGCACAGGCAGCTGCTGCAGCTTAAAAGACTGACTGACAAGACTGACTGACTGACACTAACAATTTACACAGACTAGCTAAGCTAACTACAACACAGTAAAACAGAAGGTGTTTTAGTGTTAAAACGCTGGGTTATCACTGGGATAATGTACTTGCTTCAGCCAAACACACTGGACAAACTATCTCAGTGGCAGTCACAAAGCAAGGACGAGATTCTTAACATGCCCCCTCCTTATATACAGGAGGGACTGGCCAAGGTTCCCCTCTGTGATTGGGTGCTTGGGCTTAGGCTGGGAGCGCTCTGATTGGCTGAATGACGTCATGGACATCATGTCCATGGTTACAGTACCCGGATTCGGATATCCGACCGGTATCCGCGGGTATCCGGGTTATGCGACCAACTATCCGCATAGAGCTATCCGGATTTCCGTCCAACTATCCGGAATCCGGATCCGATCGGATAGGCCTAAAAAGTTCGGATATCCGAGTCTATTCGGATATCCGGTATCCTGATGAGCAGCACTGATTATAATACCTTCTATACCATACTGACTTTGATTGGAGGAGGACATCATGTGGTTGAGTTTGGAGGATCTACCTGACGACCTGGGGATAACAAGCCTTTCATACAACCTTATAACGTGGGTTGTATGCAGCTGGTAAACCTTATACCTTTGTTTGGTGTCGGGACGCACAACCAAGTGTTAAGACTTGTGATAGTTTGGCACGGTGGAAGTGTTAACTCTACTTACTTTGACCTACGCTGACTCATTTACACAGAGAAAATCATTTGAGTTCAAGAGCGATCTGGAGCAGGTTTTCATCCAGGATGTCACCTTACATTGATGCAGTCATCTTTTCCTTTATCCTGAATAGTCTCCCAGTTCCTGAGGATGATAAAATCCCCACAGCATGATGTTGCCACCACCATGCTTTACTGTAGGGATGGTATTGACCTGGTGGTGAGCAGTGCTTGTTTTCCTCCAAACGTGAAGCCTGGCATTCACACCCAAAAGTTCAATCTTTGTCTCATCAGACCAAATAATTTTGTTTCTCATGGTCTAAGAGTCCTTCAGGTGCTTTTTGGCCAATTCCAAGTGGGCTGCCATGTGCTTTTTACTAAGGAGTGGCTTCCGTCTGGCCACTCTACCATACAGGGCTAATTGGTGGATTGCTGCAGAGAGGTTTTTCTTCTGGAAGGTTTTCCTCTCTTCACAGAGGACCTCCTGAGCTTTGACAGAGTGAACATCAGGTTCTTGGTCACCCCCCTGACTAAGGCTTCTCTCCCTCAATCGCTCAGTTTAGATTGCTGGCCAAATGCAGGAAGAGTCCTGGTGGTTTCAAACCACTTCCACTTACAGATGATGGAGGCCACTGTACTAATTGGGACCTTCAAAGCAGCAGGAACTTTTTCGGTATACTTCCCCAGATTTGGGCCTTGAGACAATCCTGTTTTAGAGGTCTACAGATAATTCCTATGACTTCATGCTTGGTTTGTACTCTGACATGAACTGTCAACTGTGGGACCTTATATAGACAGGTGTGTGCCTTTCCAAATCATGTCCACTAAACGGAATTTATCACAGGTGGACTCCAATTAAGCTGCAGAAACATCTTAAAGATGATCAGGGGAAACAGGATGCACCCGAGTTTAAAAGGAACCTTAACAGTGTTAAACAAAACAAAAACCCCTATCACTTACCTGGAGCTTCCCCCAGCCCCCTGCAGATGTCCTGTGCCCGCGCCTCCACTCACCATTTATCCAGTTCCCCACTGTGACTCAGTTTAGTTTTCAGCAACTAAGCAGTCACCGAGCAGTGCGTCTGCGCAGCTCTGGCCACGCGCATCCTTGATCGCGCTCCCATCCCTGTGGCCATCTTGCCCCTGCGCAGTACACGTATGTACGTACGTACGTAGTACTACGCGCACATTCGTACGTATTACACATACTACGCGGGCGCATGACTGCCACAGGGATGGGAGTGTGATCAAGGATGAGCACTGCTGAAAACTAATCTATGCTACGGCGGGGGACCGGATGATCTGTAAGTGACGGTGCGGGCACAGAACGTCTCTGCAGGGGGCTGAGGGAAGCCCCAGTTAAGTAAGCAGTGGGGAAAGGTAAATGGGAGAGCACTCGGGTAATGCTGTGTGTTGCAGTCAAATTTGAAGGCATCCAGGTAAACTATGTGCCTGAAGACTGGAAAGACAAAGTCTGTATACATAAATAGAGAGGAGCAGAAGGAGTCTGGCACTATAGTTTATTTTCAGCATAGAAAGCAGTGCAAAAAAGTGTCCAAAAGTGCATAAATGGCATGATTTGCAAGAAATTGACATGCAGCATAAGGTTGAGACAAAAAGTTCTTGCTAGTGCTAAAGTGCTGTACCTGGATGTTGGGAGGTGGCAGGTGTGGGCGCCAATATGGTGCACGGCCTTACGACCGTTTCGCAGGGCAAAAACGCCTGGCTTCTTCTGAGGTTAGTCTGAGGTCTAAACTATAGTGCCAGACTCCTTCTGCTCCTCTCTATTTAAGTAAGCCGTGGACAACGTGGGCTTGATTGACAGCGACGCTTCACGCAGGTGCAGTAAGGACGACCTTGAGGTCAGCCTCTGCACCGTGCGGGGAGCCCGGGACGGCAGCGGAGAGCGGAGCAGTCAGCGTGGGACAGTCGGCTGCAAGGGGCTGGAGGAAGCCCCAGGCGAGTAAAGCGTTTTTTTTTTTTAGTTTGGCTGATGATTCCTTTAAGTTGACGGTTAATTGCTTGCATTGTGCAATTAAATGTTCCTGGGGGCATTACATTGTAAAACACAGGAAGGCTTCATCTACTGTTAACAGTAACATAAAAGTCAAGACTTTTATGTTACCTTGCATATCGCACCCTATGGATGGCACCGCACATAATTGTGAAAGGGCTCTAATGTGTCAAGCCTGGAACCCACTAGCAGTATGTTACTAAGCGATTTCTAAGCGCTTGTGATTTGAAAAGCTCTTGCTAATGTAATGCTATGGGTGTGATCCCACCTGAGCGATGTAACTTTATGTAAATCACCCATAGCACTGCATTAGCAGGAGCTTTTCAAAATCACTAGTCCTTAGAAAAGGCTGCTAGTGGGATTGAGCCCTCAGATTGTGTACAAATGGAGGAAGTTCAAGACCATATTTACAGTACCTTACCCAGAAGTGGTCGACCATTAAAATAAGGTTGTGTACTAGTCCGAGACGTTACAAGGACCCCAGAGTAACTTCTAATCAACTGAAGGCCTGTCTCACACTGGTGAATGTTAATGTCTAGTTTGCTAAAACACGTGAACAAACAAGGAGAATGCTGGGAGAATGTATTGTAGGTGGATGAAGCCAAAATTGAACTACAGTGGGATGTGAAAGTTTGGGCAACCTTGTTAATTGTCATGATTTTCCTGTATAAATCGTTGGTTGTTATGATAAAAAATGTCAGTTAAATATATCATATAGGAGACACACACAGTGATATTTGAAAAGTGAAATGAATGTATTAGATTTACAGAAAGTGTGCAATAATTGTTTAACCACTTAAGGACCACGTGTTTTTTTTAATGATCGGTGCTGCGCGGGCTCTCCAGCCCGCAGCACCGATCAGGTAAAAGGCAGGGCGATCAGACTTCCCCCCCTTTTTCCCCACTAGGGGGATGTCCTGCAAGGGGGGTCTGATCGCCGCCGGCTGCCTGTGATTTGCGGGGGGGGGGGGCTCCTCAATGCCCCCCTCCGCAGCGATATTGTGCGCTCCCTCCCCTTACCTCTATCTTCCCCTCTGTGAGGCGCAGGACGGATATCCGTCCTGCGCCGGATAGGATAGGCTTCAGCCTATCAAATGACGGCGATCCCCGGCCAATCAGAGGCCGGGGATCGCCGATCTCCGTCACGGCGCTGCTGCGTAGCAGTGCCGTATTGATGTAAACAGTGGAGATTTCTTCCCCGCATGTTTCCGTTACGTGTGCGAGCCGCAACCAAGCATGGACAGCTCACCACAGATTTTCAAATATATTAAGGTCTGCGGACTGAGATGGCAATTCCAGAACGTTGTACTTGTTCCTCTGCATTAACGCCTTAGTGGATTTTGAGCAGGGTTTATGGTCGTTGTCTTGTTGAAAGATCCAGCCCCGGCGCAACTTCAGCTTTGTCACTGATTCCTGGACATTAGTCTCCAAAATCTTCTGATAGGGCTGGTGCACACCGAGCGGCTTTTTCAGCGTTTCTGCAGCCGCTTGCGGCTACGGATACGCTTGGTCAATGTATCTCAATGGGGTGGTTCACACCAGAGCGGGAGGCTTTTTCAGAAACGCATACTCCCGGGGTGAGGCATTTTTTGGATTGCGGATGCGTTTCTGCCTCAATGTTAAGTACAGGAAAAACGCAAACCGCTCTGAAAAACGCCTGTTCAGAGCGGTTTTGCCAGCGTTTTTGTTACAGAAGCTGTTCAGTAACAGCTTTACTGTAACAATATATGAAATCTACTACACCGAAACCGCTACACAAAACCGCAAAATGCTAGCTGAAACGCTACAGAAAAATAAGAAAAGGCGTTTCAAAATCTGCTAGCATTTTGCGGATCTGCTAGCGGGTTTTGGTGTGCACCAGGCCATACTGAGTGGAATCCATGCATCCCTCAACTTTTACAAGATTCCCAGTAACTGCACTGGCCACACAGCCCCACAGCATGATGGAACCACCACCACATTTTACTGTAGGTAGCAGGTGTTTTTCTTGGAATGCTGTGTTCTTTTTCCTCCATGCATAACGCCCCTTGTTATGCCCAAATAACTCAATTTTAGTTTCATCAGAACACAGCACCTTATTAAACAAGCTGGCTTGTTTAAATGTGTTTTAGAATACCCGAAGCCGCTCTGTTTGTGCTGTGGGTGGAGAAAAGGCTTCCTCTGCATCACTCTTGCATACAGCATCTCCTTTGCCGAAAGTTTGCCGAATGGTTGCATGATGCACAGTGACTCCAGTGACTCCATATGCAGCAAGATGATGTTGTAGGTTTTTGGTGCTGGTCTGTGGGTTGACTGACTGTTCTCACCATTTGTCGCTTCTGTCTATCCGAGATTTTTCTTGGTCTGCCACTTTGAGCCTTAACTTGAACTGAGCCTGTGGTTTTCCATTTCCACAATATGTTCCTAACTGTGGAAACAGACAGCTGAAATCTCTGAGACAGCTTTCTGTATCCTTCCTCTAAACCACGTGTCAAACTCTGACCCGCGGGTCAAATTTGGCCCGCAACGCCAGAAAACTTGGCCCGCCAGAGCTTTTTTAATTAACATTGCATTTGGCCCGCTGCGTTTTTAGATTGGCCCGCCAGCAGGTTCACTATTGCAAATAAAATCTGGCATGCGGCTTTGCTAGTTAGCGGCTCCCCGTCCCCTTACTCACACTGGTAGCCGGCCCCTATCCTATAGTCACCCTTGCTCCGCGCACCTTCTCCTCGCACAAGTGATAGAGTATGGCTACGCCGCTCTGTCACTCTCTCTTGGTCCGCCTCACCATGTCGGTCTTTCCACCATGGGCCACGCGATGCGGCTGGGTGAAGCTCTGTTAGCAAATTGGTAAGAGCAGCGGGCATATTACAGCAGTGCTGGGCAAATTTAGTCTGTTATTTATAGGGCTGGGTGCCTGTGGTTATATATTTCAAGGTGCTGGGCACCTGGGCCAACATTAGTATTGCTGGGCCACATTTGGAGATGTGCTGGACACCTGGGGCAGCATGGAAGCCATTTTAAGAGATGCTGGGACGGCATAGTGAGACTCTGGATGCCATCTTGAGAGGTTCTGGGCAGCATAGTGACAGTCTGGACGCCATCTTGAGATGTGCTGGGGCTGCATGGTGAGAGCCTGGAAGCCATCTTAAGAGCCTGGATGCATGTTAAGACGTGCTGGGGATGCATGGTGACAGCCTGGGTGCCATGGTGAGAGATGCTGGGGCTGCATGGTGAGAACCTGGACGCCATCTTGAGAGAGGCTAGGGGGCCGCATGGTGATAGGGTCTGGGGCTGCATTGTGAGAGCCTGGATGCAATGTTAAAGGAAATGTCAGGCAAATAAACCTACCTATGCCTGGCTACCTATACTGGTGCACCTGCTATGCCTGTCTACCTATACTGGGGCCCCTACTATGCCTAGTTACCTATATTGCATACCACCCACTGATTGGTGCATGTGATCATAAGCTCACAGAGCCAATCAGATCACTTTTTACAATGAATGCTGCTATAGCCAATAGAAGCATTTATTCTATGAGTAAAAGTAAAATATTTACATTGAAGCACTTGAAGTGCTTCTTGTTAACTCAGATCTCTGTCAGTGTGAGATCTGAGGTTGACGGAGCTGCTGACAGTGCCACAGTGTGAAATACACTGATATAACAGTGTTTTTCTTTTCTTTTATTGTTAAACTGTTAACCCCTACCTAGCCTGTAACCACTTCTGTCACCAATACCTAGGTATAGCCCTAGCTGGCTTTAGTTAGACCTCACCTACCCTCACCCACTCACCTACCCCCCTGCTAGTGATTTCACCAGTGAATCATTCAGTGATTCAGTGATCCCCTACCTAACCTTTTGTGTCATCTGCTAAATCCCCCCCTTTACTGCAGCCAGTGGCATTACAGTGGATACAGGGAATATGACCCCTATTAATTTATTTCAGATGTTTGTTCCCGATGAATTTCTGCAATATATTGTGGAACAGACTAAATTATGCTGCACAATATTTGGCTGTCAATCCAACGTCAGTTTATGTCACAAAATGGACACCAACAAATTTGGCTGAGCTCAGAATTTTTCTGGGCCTTATTTTAACCACTTGAGGACCACAGTCTTTCTACCCCTTAAGGACCAGAGCCTTTTTTTTGTCACTAATACAGCTTTCTTTTGGTGCTATTTGATTGCTGCTGCGAGTTTTACTTTTTATTATATTCATCAAAAAAGACATGAATTTTGTCAAAAAAATGACTTTTTTAACTTTCTGTGCTGACATTTTTCAAATAAAGTAAAATGTCCTATACATTTGAGCGCGAAAGTTATTCTGCTACATGTCTTTGATAAAAAAAAAAAAACATTCAGTGTATATTTATTGGATTGGGTAAAAGTTATAGCGTTTACAAACTATGGTGCCAAAAGTGAATTTTCCCATTTTGAAGTATCTCTGACTTTTCTGACCACCTGTCATGTTTCATGAGGTGTTAAAATTCCAGGATAGTATAAATACCCCCCAAATGACTCCATTTTGGAAAGAAGACATCCCAAAGTATTCACTAAGAGGCATGATGAGTTCATAGAAGATTTAATTTTTTGTCACAAGTTAGCGGAAAATGACACTTTGTGACAAAAAACAAAAAAAGTTTCCATTTCTTCTAACTTGCGACAACAAAAAAATGAAATCTACCACGGACTCACTATGCTCCTCTCTGAATACCTTGAAGGGTCTATTTCCAAAATGGGGTCATTTGTGGGGTGTGTTTACTGTCCTGGCATTTTGGGGGGTGCTAAATTGTAAGCACCCCTGTAAAGCCTAAAGGTGCTCATTGGACTTTGGGCCCCTTAGCGCAGTTAGGCTGCAAAAAAGTGCCACACATGTGGTATTGCCATACCCATACCAGGGCAGCAATGGCGTAGGGGCCGCGGTCACAACGGCGACCGGGCCCGGCTACTTAGGAGGCGGGGGAGGGGCCCGGGGGGGGGCCATGTCCGTTTGGAGGGCCATGCGGCCCGTGCGCGCTATTGGGAGGGGGGAGCCGCAGCCGCGGGGAGGGCAGCCCGACCTCTCCCTCCCTTCCTCTCCCCGGGGTCCCCCCTCAGATGCAGAGTGAGCGCGCACGGAAGCGCTGTAGGCAGAACTCACCTCCCTGTGTTCCAATCGCCGCTGATCTCCTCTCTGCATAGAAGCTGATACACACACTGCTTCCGGCAGTGTGTGTATCAGCATCTATACAGAGCGGGAGGAGATCTGTGGCGATTGGAACCAGGGAAGGAGGGGAGTTCTGCCTACAGCGCTTCCGTGCTCGCTCACTCTGCATCTGAGGGGGGCCCGTGAGAGGAAGGGAGGGAGAGGTCGGGCTGCCCTCCCCGCGGCTGCGGCTCCCCCCTCCATTATGGGGGGGGGGGCACCTACCTACCTAACCTATCTTGGGGGGCAGCTACCTACCTAAGCTATCCTGGGGGGGGGCAGCTACCTACCTAAGCTATCCTGGGGGGGGGGCAGCTACCTACCTAACCTATCCTGGGGGGGGGGCAGCTACCTAATTTAACCTATCCTGGGGGGGGCAGCTGCCTAACCTATCCTGCGGGGCAGCTACCTACTCTAACCTATCCTGGGGGGCAGCTACCTACCTAACCTATCCTGGGGGGGGGGGCAGCTACCCGCCTAACCTATCCTGGGGGGGGGGGGCAGCTACCTACCTAACCTATCCTGGGGGGGGGGGGGGGGGCAGCTACCTAATCTAACCTATCCTGGGGAGCAGCTACCTAACCTATCCTGGGGGGCAACTACCTACTCTAACCTATCCTGGGGGGCAGCTACCTACTATAACCTATCCTGGGGGGCAGCTACCTAATTTACCCTGGGGGGCAGCTACCTACTCTAACCTATCCTGGGGGGCAGCTACCTACTCTAACCTATCCTGGGGGGGCAGCTACCTAATCTACCCTGGGGGGCAGCTACCCAATCTATCCTGGGGGGGGGCAGCTACCTAATCTATCCTGGGGGGAGCAGCTACCTAATCTATCCTGGGGGGGCAGCTACCTAATCTGACCTATACTGGGGGGCAGCTACCTAATCTATCCTGGGGGGGGGGGGCAGCTACCTAATCTATCCTATACTGGGGGGCAGCTACCTAATCTATCCTGGGGGGCAGCTACCTAATCTATCCTGGGGGGCAGCTACCTAATCTAACCTATCCTGGGGGGCAGCTACCTAATCTAACCTATCCTGGGGGGAAGCTACCTAATCTATCCTGGGGGGCAGCTACCTAATTTAACCTATACTGGGGGGCACATACCTAATCTAACCTATAAACGGGGGCACCTACCTAATCTAACCTACACTGGGGGGCACCTACCTAATCTAACCTATACTGGGGGAGCACCTACCTAATCTAATTTTATACTGGGGGGCACCTACCTAATCTAACCTTATACTGGGGGGCACCTACCTAATCTATCCTGGGGGCAGCTACCTAATCTATCCTGGGGGGCAGCTACCTAATCTATCCTGGGGTGCAGCTACCTAATCTATCCTGGGGTGCAGCTACCTAATCTATCCTGGGGGGCAGCTACCTAATCTAACCTATACTGGGGGGGGCATCTACCTAATCTAACCTATACTGGGGGGCAGCTACCTAATCTAACCTATACTGGGGGGTACCTACCTCATGTAACCTTATACTGGGGGGCACCTACCTATCTAACCTATACTGGGGGCACTTACTTATCTAACCTGTATTGGGGGCACCTAGCTAGCCTATACAGGTGGCAACTATACTGGCTACCTATATTGGAGGCACCTACCTCACTAACCTATACTGGGGGCACCTACCTATCTAACCTATGCTGGGGGCAACTATTCTGGCTACCTGTATTAGAGGCACCCACCTAGCTAACCTGTACTGGGGGCACCTATCTAACTTATACCGGCAGCGCCTGCCTATCTCACCTATACTGGGCGCAACTATACTGGCTACCTATGCTGGAGGCACCTACCTGGCTAACCTATACCGGGGGCAACTATACTGGCTTACCTATGCCTGGCTACCTATACTGGGGGGACCTATAGCTGGCTATAGGGATTCCGATATGTGTGCGCGCGTCGGGTGTTGCCGGGGGGCCCACATCCAGATTCCGCATCGGGGCCCAGAGGTTTGTAGCTACACCACTGCAGGGCAGTATAGGAACCCTACAAGTGACCCCATTTTAGAAAGAAGACACCCCAAGGTATTCCATTACGTGTATGGTGAGTTCATAGAAGATTTAATTTTTTGTCACAAGTTAGTGAAAAATGACACTTTGTGAAAAAACAATAAAAATCAATTTCCGCTAACTTTTGACAAAAAATAAAATCTTCTATGAACTCGTCATACACCTAACAGAATACCTTGGGGTGTCTTTTTTTCTAAAAAAAGGGGGTCACTTGTGGGGTTCCTATACTGCCCTGGAATTTTACGGGCCCAAAACCGTGAGTAGTCTGGAAACCAAATGTCTCAAAATGACTGTTCAGGGGTATAAGCATCTGCAAATTTTGATGACAGGTGGTCTATGAGGGGGCGAATTTTGTGGAACCGGTCATAAGCAGGGTGGCCTTTTAGATGACAGTTTGTATTGGGTCTGATCTGATGGATAGGAGTGCTAGGGGGGGGGGGGGGGGGGGGTGACAGGAGGTGATTGATGGGTCTCTCAGGGGGTGGTTAGAGGGGAAAATAGATGCAATCAATGCACTGGGGAGGTGATCGGAAGGTTGTCTGAGGGGGATCTGAGGGTTTGGCCGAGTGATCAGGAGCCCACACGGGGCAAATTAGGGCCTGATCTGATGGGTATGTGTGCTAGGGGGTGACAGGTGGTGACAGGAGGTGATTAATGGGTGTCTCAAGGTGTGATTAGTGGGGGGAATAGATGCAAGCAATGCACTGGCGAGGTGATCAGGGCTGGGGTCTGAGGGTGTGGGCGGGTGATTGGGTGCCCTAGGGGCAGATAAGGGTCTAATCTGATGGGCAGCAGTGACAGGTGGTGACAGGAGGTAATTGATGGGTAATTAGTGGGTGTTTAGAGGAGAGAACAGATGTAAACAATACATTTGGGAGGTGTTCTGACGGCGGGTTTGCGGGTGATCTAATGGTGTGGGTGGGTGATCAGATTGCCCGCAAGGGGCAGGTTAGGGGCTGATTGATGGGTGGCAATGACAGGGGGTGATTGATGGCTGATAGGTGATTGGCAGGTGATTGACAGGTGATCAGTGGGTTATTACAGGGAAGAACAGATGTAATTAATGCACTGGCGAATTGATAAGGGGGGGGGGGGGTCTGAGGGCAATCTGAGCGTGTGGGCGGGTGATTGGGTGCCCGCAAGGGGCAGATTAGGGTCTGATGACCAATGGAAAGATTGTCGTGGACCTTATTAGTCCATTACTAAATAATGGGTACCACCTATATTTAAATAATTTTTACACCAGCGTGCCCCTTTTTAAATGTTTGTTTGATGCTTAAACTGTAGCCTGTTGTACCTTGCGGGCAAACAGGAAGGGCCTACCAGAAGAGGTTGTGCATAAAAAAATAAAAAAAAGGGGAGATGTGCAGCCTGAGAAGCAGTGAACTCCTTGTTATGAAATATAAAGACAAGAGAGATGTCCTGATGCTGATCACCATGCATACTGAGGCTATGATGTCAGTGAGGTCTTATCCTCCCCAGCGTTCTATTGAGATCGCCAGGGCGGCTGCGGGAGGGTTTTTTTTTAAATTAAAAAAAAAATATTTCATGCAGCCAACTGAAAGTTGGCTGCATGAAAGCCCACTAGAGGGCGCTCCGAATGCGTTCTTTTGATCGACTCCGGCAATCAGAAGTAACAAGGAAGGCTGCAATGAGCAGCAGTGGTGCTCAACAGAGCTTGAATATTCGAGTAGCTCGAATATTCGAGCTCTTTTTCAGCTATTCGAGCTCGGTATTCGAGCTCCGAATAGCTGGAGATATTCGAATGGGCTATTCGAGTAAACTCGAATAGCACATTCACTATTCGCGCTATTCGAGCTAACAGCGCTATTCGAGCTCGAATACCGAGCTCGAACGGCGTCATAGCCCAGATTGATGTCCTCAGAGCCAATCAGAGGGCTCCCAGGCCCTCTGACGGCAGCCAATCACAGAGGGAGACCCTGGCCAGCCCCTACCCTATAAATAGCGGCCGCCATGTTAGGTTTTTCCGTCCTTGCCTGACTTTGTACAGAGAGAGATCTGCTCCTTTGTGCTTTGGCTTAGCAAGAGCTTTATTGTGGTCATTCACCTAGCGTTTTTGCTCACATACACCTCCTATATACACCTATATTGTTGTTAGTTAGATAGACATTGTATTTTAGTTAGTAGCTTGTGTGTTACTAGAGAGTCAGCTGCTGCAGGCAAGCTTACACAACTTTAGGCCTCAGGGCCTTGCCTGTGTGGGCAGCTCAGCTGTTCTCTCCTGTCCTCTGTTAGTTTATTTCTCATCTATACCAGTATTTCTGCTGTCCTTTACTAGTACTGAGTGATTGTATTTTGTATTGTAGTTATATAACTGTACTAGGACACTCACTGTCACTGTTTGTTCATAGCTCCTGCGTGTGACCGTGTGTGTGTGCGTGCACTGTCTGTAGTGTACACACACTCTATTTCCTTCTGATTACTGATTATTGTAATTTCTAGTTGTACTTACTGTTACTACTTACTGTACTAGGGAGGGACACTCAGTCACTGTTCATAGGCTAGCTCCTACGTGTGTGTGCGCGTGCACTGTCTGTAGTGTACACACACACTATTTCCTTGTGATTACTACTGATTATTGTAATGTCTAGTTGTACTTCCTGACTGTTACTACTTACTTACTGTACTAGGGACACTCACTCAGTCACTGTTCATAGGCTAGCTCCTGCGCGTGTGTGCACTCACTGTCTGTAGTGTACACACACTATTTCCTTCTACTGAATCTGAGTGATTACTACTGATTATTGTATTTTCTAGTTAGTGTACTAGGGACACACTCACTGTTCACTGTTCACACTTACTGATTACCGATTATTGTATTTTGTATTTGTACTGTACTAATCAGTTAGCGATCTAATCACTTAGTGATTAGTGTCACCTCACCCACCAACCCACTCCATTAAAGTACCCCACTTTTCACCCGCCCTTTTTAAAAACTTTTGTGTTTACGCCCAAAACATCTAAGATGTCTGGAAGTGGCAGCCAGCGCGGTTTGGGCAAGGGCAGCAAGGGGAATCAGGAGGAGAGGGAGCAGCATTGTGGCAAGCCGCGGCCGCGCCACCATGCACAGTTCCGCAGCAGCAGCATCAGTGGCTAACATTCCTCCTATAGCCACCGGCCGTGGACGCCTTGGGCGCCGCCCAGCAGGAGCATCTGCAACTCACGCTGCAGAGACACAGCAGCAGCAGCGTGTAGCACCTGCTCCGATTTTCCTCCAGCCGGGTCGGAAACGTCCCATTGAGGAAAAGGATGCAGCCACTGTGGTGCAACTGATGACGGAGGATGAGCAGCCCGCCATCAGCTCTGCATCCGAGGCCTCCACCCTCACCACCACCACCACCCCTGTTCGCAGCAGCCGCCCAGCAGGGCCTGGGGAGGAGGCCAGTTCACCGTCAGTCGCCGACCTGTCACTCAGCAGTCTTTTGACCCCAGGCACCATCAGGGTATTGTCTGCTGTTGTTGGTGATTTTGAGGAGGAGATGCTGATGGGCACTTTGGGGGAGGAGGGATTGGACAGCAAGACTGTGGCGACAGTCAAGCAGCCCATCCATGCATCAGGAGAGGAGTTTGGGGGGTCATCATCCCAGCAGGACATGTTTCAGGAGGGGGAGGATGATGATGACACGGTGACAGACAAAGACTGGGTGCCACCAGCTCCAGGGGATGTCGTCATCAGCAGCTCTGAGGAGGAGGAGGATGCGCTTGTGGGCCTTGCAAGGAGGCGCATCATTGCAAGCATTGGCAGCAGTAGGCAGGTCCCACAGCCTGCTGGTGTCTCAGGCTCAGCAGCAGCAGCAGCAGCAGCATCTGCCAGTACCACCACCAGCTGCACCCAAGCCCCCACCCCAACCACCACAGGGAGACAGGCAGCAGCGGCTCCAGGCAATAGGGGGTTGTTTTTGTCACCAATCTGGCGATTTTTCACCATGCCCACAGTGTACAGCAAGTACGCCACTTGCAACCACTGTCAGCGGAAGTTGAGCAGAGGTGCAGACCCCTTAAAGTTCAGCACCAGCTCGCTCATCAACCACCTTGCTGCGAAACATTTCCACCAGCATGAGGAGTTCCAGAGGCTGAAGGCATCTGGTGCTGGCAGTGGCACCACACCCATCACTGCACAGCCTTCAGCAGCAGCAGCAGCAGCAGCAATAGCAGCCACCCGCCCTCCTGCTCTTCCAGCAGCACCAGCAGGAGTGCGGAAACGCACTGCTCCTCCCCCCTCTGCAACTCCTGCCACCGACACTGAGGCCTGTTCTGGCAGCCAGTGCTCAGTGGCATCCTCTGCTGTGTCTGCTGATTCCCGTGCAAGCAAAAGGCCACGCCAGAGTCTTTTGAGCGAGTCCATCCAGGGGGTGGTTAGGGCTCTGCCTCCCAGCAGCCGTCGCGTGCGGCAGCTGAACGGCTTGCTGGCACGGGCCATGTGCTCCCAAACTCCTGCCGTACACGCTCGTGCAGGAGGGGAGCGACATGCGTGCGCTGCTTGCTTGTGCAGCCCCAGACTGGCAGCTCCCCAGCAGACACTTCTTCGCCCGCAAGGCCATTCCTGCACTGCACCGCTTTTGTGATGCCCAATGTGGAGCGAGGGCTGGAGCACGCGGTTGGTGAAAGGGTCCACGTCACCATGGACTCCTGGAGCAGCCGCTTCGGGACAGGCCGCTACCTGTCCTTCACTGTCCACTGGGTCAGCTTGGTGGAAGGGGGTGAGGATGGGAGAGCAGCAGCGGGCACAGCAGCAGCAGCAGCAACACAGTGGGTGGTGCCACCCCGCAGGGTCAGGGGAACTGCAGCAGGTTCCTCCGATCCTCTGTCATCCTCCGGCACACCTGGCCAAACCCCCCGCCTCAGCAGCAGCGTGAAGGCCCGCCACTGCCAAGCGCTGCTGCACTTGGTCAGCCTTGGGAAGACCAAACTGACGGCAACCCATGTGTTGGCCAAACTCCAGGAGCAGGAGAGGATTTGGCTGACCCCCAGAGGCCTCAGAGTCGGAGAGGTGGTGGCCGACAATGGGGCCAATCTGGTTGCCGCAATAGACAGGGGAAACCTGACCCACATCCCCTGTCTTGCCCACGTGCTGAACCTGGTGGTGCAGAAGTTCTTGCGCACCTACCAGGGGATGGGCGAACTGCTGGAAACGGCAAGGAACGTTGTGCGTCACTTCCGGCGCTCGGCTGCAGCCTGTGCGAGCCTGGAAGACGTGCAAAAGGAGCTGGAGCTGCCACGCCATCGGCTGATGCTTGACGTTCCGACTCGCTGGAACTCCACCCTGGCGATGTTGGAGCGTCTGGTTGAACAGAAGCACGCTGTCAACCAGTACCTTGCCCTGGCCACTGTGTCCGCCGCTCAGAGAAGGGACAGGACGAGCAACATCCCGTCCATCGTCCCCGATGATGACTCATCACATGCAGCAGGTGTGCTTAGTGCTGGCTCCCTTTCTGCAGGCCACTAACATGGTGAGCAGGGACCATGCTATGGTCTGTGAGTGGGTGCCCCTGGTTTGTCTGCTGAACAGGGCCCTCGATGCTTTGCTGGAACAGGGAGCGGCAGCCTTGGACCAGCAGGAGCGTCATGCAGCTGCACAGTCCACCTCTGAGGGGGAGGAGGAGGAGGACTTGGTGGAGGTCCCTGACCTTGCTGCTGATTAGGGGGATCAGCACAGCGCAGCTGAGTTGGTGCGGGGGTGGAGAGAGGATGAGGCTGAGGAGGCAGAGGAGGAGGATGAGGACAGCACTGCCGTCGATGTGCCAGCACACGTGGCCCGCCACTTCCCAATGGCAGCGCACATGCTGACATGCCTGCGCAGGGACCCCAGGGTGATCCAGATGAAGCAGAGGGAGGACATCTGGATCAAGTGAAGGTACAGAGGCGCCAAAAGGATAAAAACCGATAAAATGTTTAAAATATTCCAGTGGCGGCGGTGGACCAACCACTCAGAAACAGACTTGATACTGTCGTAAGTAACAAAGGAAGCAATTTATTCACATACTCCACGAACAATAGCAGCAACGCGTTTCACGGGCACAATCCCGCTTCATCAGGCATTAAACAACGGGAATATCATACTGTAAAAATGACAGAGATGAGGGCATGTCAGAGTGCTATTCAGTGTAAAGCAATAATAGACATGGACATTATATATAGAGAGTCACGTAAAGTATAGGTGGGTATAGTGAGCTGGGGTGGATGATGATTCTTACATTTAGTAGTGGGTATAAAAGATAAGGTGGAGGACAATGTATGAGGTGGAGGACAATGTATAAATGGTGCCGTTTTTAGTATAGTACATACGAAATTGAAGTCAATAATGGCTTATGTGGTAAGTGGTATTTAGAGGGTATAGAGCTGGGGACATATACTATTGGACTTAGGATATAAGTGAAGAGAGTTATTATACTGAGTGCAGGGGGGGGGGGGGAAGGATTTATCGACAGGAGGTAAATAGGGGGGCGAACGTGTATGGTTGAAAAAACCATTGTGTAGTGAAATATACTAAAATATACTAAATACCTTGCAAGAAGGGTGCCGGAGTAGCATATATTATAGTACTTGACACATTGATAAAAAACATGCAGCATAACAGGGGATAATAAAGATTTAATAATAAAGATTAAATTTACTCACCAACTGTACATCTGGGACACGCTTGGCACCTCCAATGATGTTGGACCCGCGCCTCAAGGGGAAGTTGAGCCAGTTCCTGCCGCCTGCAGGAGGAGACCCAGCGCAACAAATAAGGAGCTTGCAGCAGGCCCTTGTTGAGCGCTTGGAGGAAGCCTTCCCCCAGCCTTCCACCCCCACTGTCCAGCCAGCACAGAGGCAGCAGCAGGTGCCTGCATCCAGCAGCAAGCGCCCCACAGACCTGCTGTCTCTCAGCAACGAGCTCTACAGGACTGTAGAGGCTCCGGCAGCAGTGACTAGAGAGGAGGTGCATGCAGCAGCATCCTCCTCCGGTCACAGCCAGCGCCTGACCCGAATGGTGGCTGACTACATGGGGTCCTACAGCGGGCTTGACAGCGATGCCCCTGTTGATCCCATGGAGTATTGGGTCAAGCGCCTGGAGATCTGGAGCGAGCTGGCGCAGTACGCCCTGGAAGTGCTGTCCTGTCCCCCTTCCAGCGTGCTGTCCAAGCGCTGCTTCAGTGCAGCTGGTGGCGTGGTCACCGAGAAACGCTCACGTCTGTCTCACAAGTCTGTGGACAGACTGACGTTTCTCAAGATGAACCAGGCGTGGGTGGAAGGCGAGTTCCTGGCCCCTGTTGTCGGCGAGAGGGGGACATGAACTGGCTACCGGAAGAACCATCGTTAATGTGCCTTACCACCCTTTACCACCTCCTGGCTCCTGCTCACTAAGCCAGCCTGGTTCACTTTGACTATTACGTCGCCTGCAGCCACACATTTTACACCTACAGTGGGCTGCTGTGTACTGCCCTTCTGCTGTCTGTCTGTGTTTCCCACTGCCAGGGGACACAGATTTACCTTCTGCTGCCACTCTGCCACCAGCTATTCCGTCAAACAATAGTTGCTCACATTACTCCTCCATTCCTCCTGCTGCTGCTGCTGTCTGTCTGTGTTTCCCACTGCCAGGGTACACAGATTTACCTTCTGCTGCCACTCTGCCACCAGCTATTACGTCAAACAATAGCTATATCTGTCTGTGTAATTTTCTGTAAAAAACAAAACAAATAAACCATAAAAAAAAAAGGTTTAATTTTTCTGAGGTGCCCGGGTTGAAAACTGTGTTGTCCCAGTTGTGTATTGGACACGATGTGGGCTGCACGACCGCTGTCTGGGACCTCCTGCTGTGTTTATTTACAGCCCTGGTATCACCGCTAGGTACCAGGGCTATTATGTCACGCTGCCTGCCTGGCCTGCTGCCACACTCACACTACTCCTCCATTCCTCCTGCTGCTGCTGCTGTCTGTGTTTCCCACTGCCAGGGTACACAGAATTTCCTTCTGCTGCCACTCTGCCACCAGCTATTACGTCAAACAATAGTTGCTCACATTACTCCTCCATTCCTCCTGCTGCTGTCTGTCTGTGTTTCCCACTGCCAGAGTACACAGATTTACCTTCTGCTGCCACTCTGCCACCAGCTATTACGTCAAACAATAGCTATATCTGTCTGTGTAATTTTCTGTAAAAAACAAAACAAATAAACCATAAAAAAAAAAAGGTTTAATTTTTCTGAGGTGCCCGGGTTGAAAACTGTGTTGTCCCAGTTGTGTATTGGACACGATGTGGGCTGCACGACCACTGTCTGGGACCTCCTGCTGTGTTTATTTACAGCCCTGGTATCACCGCTAGGTACCAGGGCTATTATGTCACGCTGCCTGCCTGGCCTGCTGCCACACTCACACTACTCCTCCATTCCTCCTGCTGCTGCTGCTGCTGTCTGTGTTTCCCACTGCCAGGGTACACAGAATTTCCTTCTGCTGCCACTCTGCCACCAGCTATTACGTCAAACAATAGTTGCTCACATTCCTCCTCCATTCCTCCTGCTGCTGCTGCTGTCTGTCTGTGTTTCCCACTGCCAGGGTACACAGATTTACCTTCTGCTGCCACTCTGCCACCAGCTATTACGTCAAACAATAGCTATATCTGTCTGTGTAATTTTCTGTAAAAAACAAAACAAATAAACCATAAAAAAAAAAGGTTTAATTTTTCTGAGGTGCCCGGGTTGAAAACTGTGTTGTCTTAGTTGTGTATTGGACACGATGTGGGCTGCACGACCGCTGTCTGGGACCTCCTGCTGTGTTTATTTACAGCCCTGGTATCACCGCTAGGTACGAGGGCTATTATGTCACGCTGCCTGCCTCATTGACTGCCTGCTGCCACACACTCATCCTCCTCCTCCTGCTGCTGAATTTACCTCATGCTGTCTGTGTGTTTTCACTGCCAGGGAGCACATACAATGGCGCTTCCAACATGCGTGCGCCACCAGCTATTTGTTACGCTCAAAAATAGCTGCATTTCTTTAAAAAAACCAAAAAATTATATATACTTTTTATTAATACTGTGTGATATTATTTTTAGAGGTGTCCGGGTTGAAAACTGTGTTGTCCCAGTTGTGTATTGGACACGATGTGGGCTGCACGACCGCTGTCTGGAACCTCATGCTGTGTATTTACGGCCTGGTACCACCGCTAGGTACCACAGCCTATTATGTCTCGTCTTGCCGCCTGCCTCATTGACTGCCTGCTGCCACACAATCATCCTCCTCCTCCTGCTGCTGAATTTACCTCATGCTGTCTGTGTGTTTCCACTGCCAGGGAGCACATACAATGGCGCTTCCAACATGCGTGCGCAACCAGCTATTTATTACGCTCAAAAATAGCTGCATTTCTTTAAAAAAAATATAAAAGAGAAATAAGTGAAGAAGAAGAAGATATAGAAAAAGAAGGAGAAGAAGAAGAAGAAGATATAGAAAAAGAAGGAGAAGAAGAAGAAGAAGAAGATATAGAAAAAGAAGGAGAAGATATAGAAAAAGGAGAAGAAGAAGAAGAAGATATAGAAAAAGAAGGAGAAGAAGAAGAAGAAGAAGATATAGAAAAAGAAGGAGAAGAAGAAGAAGAAGAAGAAGAAGATATAGAAAAAGAAGGAGAAGAAGAAGAAGAAGAAGAAGATATAGAAAAAGAAGGAGAAGAAGAAGAAGAAGAAGATATAGAAAAAGAAGGAGAAGAAGAAGAAGAAGATATAGAAAAAGAAGGAGAAGAAGAAGAAGAAGATATAGAAAAAGAAGGAGAAGAAGAAGAAGATATAGAAAAAGAAGGAGAAGAAGAAGAAGATATAGAAAAAGAAGGAGAAGAAGAAGAAGATATAGAAAAAGAAGATATAGAAGATGAAGAAGATGAAGAAGAAGAAGATGATGATGATGATGATGATGATGAAGAAGATGATGATGATGATGATGATGATGATGATGATGATGAAGAAGAAGATGATGATGAAGAAGAAGAAGACGATATAGAAGAAGAAGAAGAAAATATAGAAGAAGATATAGAAGAAGAAGATATAGAAGAAGATATAGAAGAAGATATAGAAGAAGAAGATATAGAAGAAGAAGAAGATATAGAAGATAAAGAAGAAGAAGAAGTATATACAGTACTGAACAACATTTTGGACACAACTTCTCTTTCCACCTTTTTTTTTTTTTAAAGGAACATCCCCACATAATCACTTGCTGTTGTTACTTGGAAAAAAAGATGTTTCTTGCATCATTCACCCTCAAAACAAGTGTTGGAAGCTATTAAAGGCCAATTCGAATAGTCAGCTCGAATAATGAGCTCGAATACCGACTCGAATAGTGAGCTCGAAGTCCGAGGTTGAATCGAATAGTAAAAAAAAATTCGATTCGAATATTCGACCGAACGCGAATAATTTACTATTCGAATTCGACCAAACTCGAATAATAAAAAGGGGTATCCGAGCATCACTAATGAGCAGCCTTCCTTGTTTGGCTTTCCTCGTCGCCATGGCGACGAGCGGAGTGACGTCATGGACGTCAGCCACCTCCGATTCAGCCCTTAGCGCTGGCCGGAACTGATTGGTCCGGCTGCGCAGGGCTCGGGCGGCTGGGGGACCCTATTTCGTCGCTGCTCGCGGCGGATCGCCGCAGAGCGGCGGCGATCAGGCAGCACACGCGGCTGGCAAAGTGCCGGCTGCGTGTGCTGCTTTTTATTTGATAAAAATCGGCCCAGCAGGGCCTGAACGGCACCCTCCGGTGGTAATGGACGAGCTGAGCTCGTCCATACCACTCAGGAGGTTAAAGACAAGAGACAGAGAAATCACAGGCGATACTTGATTATAGCAAGCATATGGGGGCAGTGGATTTTTCGGACCAGATGATGTCTTACTATCTGGTAAGCAGGAAAACCAAAAGCTGGTCCAAAAAGAAAAATGGGGATTTACCTGATTCAGATGGCATTGCATAATTCTTTTGTCATATACCAAAAATCAGGCAACACAGACTCCTTCCTAAAGTATGAGGAGTAGGTTTTATCATCCCTGATATTTGATTCTGGCAGCCCGAGTGGCAACATTAATCCAACTGACTGTGAGGAGATCGTCAGACTATGGGACAAACATTTTCCCGCTTCCCTCCCCCCTACTCCAAGAAAAGCCTACCCTCAAAAAAAATGCAGAGTGTGTAGCAAACACAAAATCTGAAAGGACACTCGAAATTACTGCCCATCCTGTCCTTCCTATCCAGGCCTCTGTTTTAAAGAGAACCCGAGGTGTGTTTAAAGAATGTTATCTGCATACAGAGGCTGGATCTGCCTATACAGCCCAGCCTCTGTTGCTATCCCAAACCCCCTAAGGTCCCCCTGCACTCTGCAATCCCTCATAAATGACAGCCTTGCTGTGAGGCTGTATTTACATCTGTAGTGTCAGTCTCAGCTGCTCCCCCGCCTCCTGCATAGCTCCAGTCCCTGCCCCCGTCCCTTCCCTCCAATCAGCAGGGAGGGAAGGGATGCAGGCGGGGAGGGAAGTTCTGCAGGAGGCGGGGAGAGCAGCAGACTGACACTATAGAGATAAACACAGCCAGCTCTGACAAGCTGTTTGTCAGCAGCGTGGCTGTGATTTATGAGGGATTGCAGAGTGCAGGGGGACCTTAGGGGGGTTTGGGATAGCAACAGAGGCTGGGCTGTATAGGCAGATCCAGCCTCTGTATGCAGATAACATTCTTCAAACCCACCTCAGGTTCTCTTTAAAGGATGTTTTGAAATTTACCACACAGTATACAATTATTACAGTTTTTTCTTTTTACCGTATTACAATACATTGTTTTTACCTATTTTTACTTTTGCCCAAACTGTATTCCACCCTTGTAGATTTGTAAAAATTGTCCTGCAATAATCCAAGCATGCATGCCATGCATAATGCCCTATTGCAAGTAAAAAAAAAAAAAAAGGCATATGTGCCTTCATTTTGAATCAGAATTTTTTTTCTATGACACAGCCACACTTAAAGGGACTCCGAGCTCAACCTAAAAAGCAAAAAACGGTACTCACCCGGGGCTTTCTCCAGCCCAGTGCTGGTCGGGAGGTCCCACGACGGCGTCCTGGCTCCTCTCCTAGGCCCCGCTCCGGAATGGCCGACCGGCGGCAGCCCGGCGACACTCGGCCGATGTCACGACACCGGCCGCCTCGCATCGTCGTGACGTCAGCTGCGTCATACGCGGAAGAAGAAGCCCGACACTCGTCCGAGTGTCGCCGGGCTGCCGCCGGTCAGCCGTTCTGGAGCGGGGCCTAGGAGAGGAGCCAGGACGCCGTCGTAGGACCTCCCGACAAGCACTGGGCTGGAGAAAGCCCCGGGTGAGTACTATTTTGCTTTTTAGGTTGAGCTCGGAGTCCCTTTAAAAAAATGTCATTTTCAAAATAGTGAGCAAATTTGAAAAAATTTCACCAAAACTACAAGAATCTGAAAGACACTACACTAAAATCCAAATGTGCACACCTGCCAGAATGCCCTCTGCAGGCCCAATTATTCATCAAACAAAACACAAATGCCCTCACTTTAACCATCAGAAACTGGAGAATAAATGTATTTGTGTTTTATAACATGGGCCCCTGCAAAAAAAAAAAAATATATATTTGGTGACAAACTGAAACCCACACTTGAAAACAAGGTCATTTTCAAAATAATCACATTTGGGAAAATTTCAGCAAAACCAGAAGAATGTGAAAGACACAAAATGCCCACAATGGAATAGCCCTGGGTGTCTACCTTTCAAAATGGTGTCATTTGTGGTACTTTTTTTGCTCTTCAGACACATTTAGGACTCTAAAAAGAAAAAGTAATGCTAGAAAATAAAGTGGAAAAAAACTGGCATACTAAAATCCATAATGCCCTGTTACACACCCAATTATTCATAAAATAAGGTAAAAATGCCCTCATTTTAACCATCAGAAACTGGAGAAAAAAATTACTTGTGTTTTATAACATGGGCCCTACTCAGAAAAAAAAAGAATTTGGCGACAAACTGAAAGTCACACTTGAAAACAATGTCATTTTCAAAATAACAATCAAATTTGGGAAAATTTCAGCAAAACCAGAAGAATCAGAAACACACAAAATGCCTACACTGGAATAGCCCTGGTTGTCTACTTTTTAAAATGTTGTCATTTGTGGTACTTATTTGCTGTTTAGACACATGTAGGATGAATGACGCAATAAAACTACAGGGAGTGCAGAATTATTAGGCAAGTTGTATTTTTGAGGAATAATTTTATTATTGAACAACAACCATGTTCTCAATGAACCCAAAAAACTCATTAATATCAAAGCTGAATATTTTTGAAAGTAGTTTTTAGTTTTAGCTATTTTAGGGGGATATCTGTGTGTGCAGGTGACTATTACTGTGCATAATTATTAGGCAACTTAACAAAAAACAAATATACCCATTTCAATTATTTATTTTTACCAGTGAAACCAATATAACATCTCAACATTCACAAATATACATTTCTGACATTCAAAAACAAATCAGTGACCAATATAGCCACCTTTCTTTGCAAGGACACTCAAAAGCCTGCCATCCATGGATTCTGTCAGTGTTTTGATCTGTTCACCATCAACATTGCATGCAGCAGCAACCACAGCCTCCCAGACACTGTTCAGAGAGGTGTACTGTTTTCCCTCCTTGTAAATCTCATATTTTATGATGGACCACAGGTTCTCAATGGGGTTCAGATCAGGTGAACAAGGAGGCCATGTCATTAGTTTTTCTTCTTTAATACCCTTTCTTGCCAGCCACGCTGTGGAGTACTTGGATGCGTGTGATGGAGCATTGTCCTGCATGAAAATCATGTTTTTCTTGAAGGATGCAGACTTCTTCCTGTACCACTGCTTGAAGAAGGTGTCTTCCAGAAACTGGCAGTAGGACTGGGACTTGAGCTTGACTCCATCCTCAACCCGAAAAGGCCCCACAAGCTCATCTTTGATGATACCAGCCTAAACCAGTACTCCACCTACACCTTGCTGGCATTTGAGTCGGACTGGAGCTCTCTGCCCTTTACCAATCCAGCCACAGGCCCATCCATCTGGCCCATCAAGACTCACTCTCATTTCATCAGTCCATAAAACCTTAGAAAAATCAGTCTTGAGATATTTCTTGGCCCAGTCTTGACGTTTCAGCTTGTATGTCTTGTTCAGTGGTGGTCGTCTTTCAGCCTTTCTTACCTTGGCCATGTCTCTGAGTATTGCACACCTTGTGCTTTTGGGCACTCCAGTGATGTTGCAGCTCTGAAATATGGCCAAACTGGTGGCAAGTGGCATCTTGGCAGCTGCACGCTTGACTTTTCTCAGTTCATGGGCAGTTATTTTGCGCCTTTGTTTTTCCACACGCTTCTTGCGACCCTGTTGACTATTTTGAATGATAGCTTGATTGTTTGATGATCACGCTTCAGAAGCTTTGCAATTTTAAGAGTGCTGCATCCCTCTGCAAAATATCTCACTATTTTTGACTTTTCTGAGCCTATCAAGTCCTTCTTTTGACCCATTTTGCCAAAGGAAAGGAAGTTGCTTAATAATTATGCACACCTGATATAGGGTGTTGATGTCATTAGACCACACCCCTTCTCATTACAGAGATGCACATCACCTAATATGCTTAATTGGTAGTAGGCTTTCGGGCCTATACAGCTTGGAGTAAGACAACATGCATAAAGAGGATGATGTGGTCAAAATACTCATTAGCCTAATAATTCTGCTCTCCCTGTAAATTAAGTGCTAAAAACCAAATGGACACATGGGGGTTAACAGTCTACTATATGCCCACCGAGTAATGAAATAAGGCACATATAGCATCATTTGAACTGGGAAGAACCTAGCAAGTTATTTTGGTATATTTTATAGCTGTGGCACTTGTCATGTAAAAATTAGTAAGTGTGAAACTTGAAAAAGGTGTATTTTTGCTTTTACTTCTAGTTTTTACCTTAAATAATTTTATAAAATTAAATCATTTTTTGAAAATAATATTACCCAAAGATAGCCCAGATTGCCCTGAAAGAAACAATATATATATATATATATATATATATATATATATATATATATATATATATATATATATATTACCAAGGGGTGAGCAGCAAAAACCAAATTTTTTTATGCAATTCTATGCAAAGCATGCACGCAGCGCTGGAGGTCCCCAGACTCCATAAGAAATATATAAGTACAGAGGGGCTGCAGCATACAACAGGAAAACAGTGACAGGGGCTCTTGGTTACGCTTTAACGCGCTTAAGCTCACCAACTGCGCCAAAGTGTCCCCAATCTGGTGAGTCCTACTCTACCATGCAAAATGCCAGTTTTTATAAGCAGTCTAGTGGGAACTAAACCAAAAACCCTGAAATGTCAACTAGATGGAAAAAAAGGAAATTAAAAACACCTCACCCTTCACCTAGCTACCAAACGAACTCTCTTAACATGTGCAAAGCACTCATTTATATACTTAACTGTGCTAGAGGTGGGCGTGGTCATGCAGGCTCACAGGGGAAAATTATAAATAAATTACCAAGGGGTGAGCAGCACAAACCAAATTTTTTTATGCAGTTAAGTATATAAATGAGTGCTTTGCACATGTTAAGAGAGTTCGTTTGGTAGCTAGGTGAAGGGTGAGGTGTTTTTAATTTCCTTTTTTTCCATCTAGTTGACATTTCAGGGTTTTTGATTTAGTTCCCACTAGACTGCTTATAAAAACTGGCATTTTGCATGGTAGAGTAGGACTCACCAGATTGGGGACACTTTGGCGCAGTTGGTGAGCTTAAGCGCGTTAAAGCGTAACCAAGAGCCCCTGTCACTGTTTTCCTGTTGTATGCTGCAGCCCCTCTGTACTTATATATTTCTTATGGAGTCTGGGGACCTCCAGCGCTGCGTGCATGCTTTGCATAGAATTGCATAAAAAAATTTGGTTTGTGCTGCTCACCCCTTGGTAATTTATTTATAATTTTCCCCTGTGAGCCTGCATGACCACGCCCACCTCTAGCACAGTTAAGTATATAAATGAGTGCTTTGCACATGTTAAGAGAGTTCGTTTGGTAGCTAGGTGAAGGGTGAGGTGTTTTTAATTTCCTTTTTTTCCATCTAGTTGACATTTCAGGGTTTTTGATTTAGTTCCCACTAGACTGCTTATAAAAACTGGCATTTTGCATGGTAGAGTAGGACTCACCAGATTGGGGACACTTTGGCGCAGTTGGTGAGCTTAAGCGCGTTAAAGCGTAACCAAGAGCCCCTGTCACTGTTTTCCTGTTGTATGCTGCAGCCCCTCTGTACTTATATATTTCTTATGGAGTCTGGGGACCTCCAGCGCTGCATGCATGCTTTGCATAGAATTGCATAAAAAAATTTGGTTTGTGCTGCTCACCCCTTGGTAATTTATTTATAATTTTCCCCTGTGAGCCTGCATGACCACGCCCACCTCTAGCACAGTTAAGTATATAAATGAGTGCTTTGCACATGTTAAGAGAGTTCGTTTGGTAGCTAGGTGAAGGGTGAGGTGTTTTTAATTTCCTTTTTTTCCATCTAGTTGACATTTCAGGGTTTTTGGTTTAGTTCCCACTAGACTGCTTATAAAAACTGGCATTTTGCATGGTAGAGTAGGACTCACCAGATTGGGGACACTTTGGCGCAGTTGGTGAGCTTAAGCGCGTTAAAGCGTAACCAAGAGCCCCTGTCACTGTTTTCCTGTTGTATGCTGCAGCCCCTCTGTACTTATATATTTCTTATGGAGTCTGGGGACCTCCAGCGCTGCGTGCATGCTTTGCATAGAATTGCATAAAAAAATTTGGTTTGTGCTGCTCACCCCTTGGTAATTTATTTATAATTTTCCCCTGTGAGCCTGCATGACCACGCCCACCTCTAGCACAGTTAAGTATATAAATGAGTGCTTTGCACATGTTAAGAGAGTTCGTTTGGTAGCTAGGTGAAGGGTGAGGTGTTTTTAATTTCCTTTTTTTCCATCTAGTTGACATTTCAGGGTTTTTGGTTTAGTTCCCACTAGACTGCTTATAAAAACTGGCATTTTGCATGGTAGAGTAGGACTCACCAGATTGGGGACACTTTGGCGCAGTTGGTGAGCTTAAGCGCGTTAAAGCGTAACCAAGAGCCCCTGTCACTGTTTTCCTGTTGTATGCTGCAGCCCCTCTGTACATATATATATATATATATATATATATATATATATATATATATATATATATATATATATATATATATATATATATATATATCTTCGGTATCTTAAGTAATGAAAAAGTTATTGCAGTATCAATCGCGACACAGCTAAAGTGTCAAAATTGTCAGGAACTTTGAAGGGTCAAAACCATGGAACGCGAACCAGTTAAGAATTATGCTAATTAGTATGATATAGAACTATACTAAATTATTATGAAAATCTATCGTAAAATTGACGAATCAAATCTTCCAGTAAAAGCATTTCACTGGTCCATATTCAAGCTGCATAGATGTGCAGTACCACTTACATATTTCTGCATCAACTTACAATTATTTGCATATGCCAAGTAAAGTAGAAAGTTGGCACTGAGCCAGTTTGTGGCAAAGGAATATGGGGAGTGAAAATGGCCTCCTTATGTTTGCTCCCGATGCAAACAGTTTTGTATTTAAAAGCACCTATAGACAGTGGTAATTTAAGGGTTAATCTTAGTGAGTCAGAGAGGGAGAAAAACTCTTACCTTTAAGTTTCTTACTTCTTCTCTTCTTACAACAGTAAATATTTTGATATTCACTATCCTCCTCCTTCGCTACATTGCTCCCATCATGTTCTCCATCTTCGGATAAGACAAACAACCCATCTTCAGTAGACACTTGAGAAGATTCCAGTCCACAAAGTGCTTTCACTAGTGCAATAAATGAGTAGACAGTAAGGATCAAAGCTTTTTAATTACAACCACTTATCATCCCAGCTACCCATCTACATCCTCATTGACCTTATCGAAGCCACGAGGAGGTAGATAACATTTTTGGGGCTCTGCTGTGCACGATCGGGCGTGCTCCCATGCGTGCCCCTGGCATTTTCTACTACAGCACTAATTGGTGAAAAGGAACATGGGTTCCCTTAGCTAATTAATGTCACCCCACATAGAGGAACAATTACTGCTATAGTAAACAGCAGCTATTCCTTTTCTCTCCCCCCCCCCTCCCCACTGCAAAGATGGGCATTGAAAAGCTGCTTGGAAAAGTGTCTCACACCTTTCCTGGTTCCAGCATTGATCCTGCAGCTAGAGAGCATCCATGTACAGCTCTACAGGGAGTGCAGAATTATTAGGCAAGTTGTATTTTTGAGGAATAATTTTATTATTGAACAACAACCATGTTCTCAATGAACCCAAAAAAACTCAATAATATCAAAGCTGAATATTTTTGAAAGTAGTTTTTAGTTTTAGCTATTTTAGGGGGATATCTGTGTGTGCAGGTTACTATTACTGTGCATAATTATTAGGCAACTTAACAAAAAACAAATATATACCCATTTCAATTATTTATTTTTACCAGTGAAACCAATATAACATCTCAACATTCACAAATATACATTTCCGACATTCAAAAACAAAACAAAAACAAATCAGTGACCAATATAGCCACCTTTCTTTGCAAGGACACTCAAAAGCCTGCCATCCATGGATTCTGTCAGTGTTTTGGTCTGTTCACCATCAACATTGCGTGCAGCAGCAACCACAGCCTCCCAGACACTGTTCAGAGAGGTGTACTGTTTTCCCTCCTTGTAAATCTCATATTTTATGATGGACCACAGGTTCTCAATGGGGTTCAGATCAGGTGAACAAGAAGGCCATGTCATTAGTTTTTCTTCTTTTATACCCTTTCTTGCCAGCCACGGTGTGGAGTACTTGGACGCGTGTGATGGAGCATTGTCCTGCATGAAAATCATATTTTTCTTGAAAGATGCAGACTTCTTCCTGTACCACCTTCTTGAAGAAGGTGTCTTCCAGAAACTGGCAGTAGGACTGGGAGTTGAGCTTGACTCCATCCTCAACCCGAAAAGGCCCCACAAGCTCATCTTTGATACCAGCCCAAACCAGTACTCCACCTACACCTTGCTGGCATTTGAGTCGGACTGGAGCTCTCTGCCCTTTACCAATTCAGCCACAGGCCAATCCATCTGGCCCATCAAGACTCACTCTCATTTCATCAGTCCATAAAACCTTAGAAAAATCATTCTTGAGATATTTCTTGGCCCAGTCTTGACGTTTCAGCTTGTGTGTCTTGTTCAGTGGTGGTCGTCTTTCAGCCTTTCTTACCATGGCCATGTCTCTGAGTAATGCACACCTTGTGCTTTTGGGCACTCTAGTGATGTTGTAGCTCTGAAATATGGCCAAACTGGTGGCAAGTGGCATCTTGGCAGCTGCACGCTTGACTTTTCTCAGTTCATGGGCAGTTATTTTGCGCCCTGTTTTTTTCACACGCTTCTTACAACCCTGTTGACTATTTTGAATGAAACGCTTGATTGTTCGATGATCACGCTTCAGAAGCTTTGCAATTTTAAGAGTGCTGCATCCCTCTGCAAGATATCTCACAATTTTTTACTTTTCTGAGCCTGTCAAGTCCTTCTTTTGACCCATTTTGCCAAAGGAAAGGAAGTTGCCTAATAATTATGCACACCTGATATAGGGTGTTGATGTCATTAGACCACACCCCTTCTCATTGCAGAGATGCACATCACCTAATATGCTTAATTGGTAGTAGACTTTCGAGCCTATACAGCTTGGAGTAAGACAACATGCATAAAAAGGATGATGTGGTCAAAATACTCATTTGCCTAATAATTCTGCACTCCCTGTACACTCAGCTCTGTACTGCCGAATATCCGGGTCCTGGCTTGATGACGTCATCAATTCAGGACCTGAATATTCAGCAGTATGGGACTGAGTGCAGAGCTGTTGTACATGGCCACGATTTAAGAACTAAAGGACAAATGAAGTGAGAGGAATATGGAGGCTGCCATATTTATTTCCTTTTAAGCAATACCAGTTGCCTGGCTATCTTGCAGATCTGACAAGATTAGCTGCATGCTTGCTTCTGGTGTTATTCAGTCAGTACTGCAGCTAAACAGATCAGCAGGGCTGCCAGGCAACTAGTATTGTTTAAGAGGAAATAAATATGGCAGCCTCCATATTCTCCTCACTTCAGTTGTCCTTTAAAGCACAGTTTCCCAACGCTGTCCTCAAGGCCCACCAACAGTACGTGTTTTGCAGAAAACCACAATCATTCACAGGTGGGCAAATTAGTGTCTCAGCAGAGGCAATTGACTACCTGTATGTGTTTTCACCAAGCATGCACTGTTGGTGGGCCTTGAGGACAGGGTTGGAAAACACTGCTACCTGAGGTGACATGTGACATGATGAGATAGACATGTGTATGTACAGTGCCTAGAACAGAAATAACTATGCTGTGTTCCTTTTTTTTCTATCTCTGCCTGAAAGATTTAAACATCAGGTATGTAAGTGGCAGTTCCTGTACGAGTCAGGACTGGGTCAGACTACAGTGTGATCCTCACTGATAAGAAATTACAACTATAAAACACTTTCCTAGCAGAAATGGCTTCTGAGAGCTGGAAAGGGTCAATAGTTCATAGCTTTTAGCTCTGGCATACTTCAATGAATGTGTCATTGAGCAAAAACAATAAAACAGAAAAACGTAAAAATTAGATTTAAATATAAAATAAAACTGTGGAATATCTTAAAAGGTAATTTTTAGGAGAAGGAGGATAGATACAATTTTTTATTTCATTAGTTTATTTCCACCTCGGGTGTCCTTTAAGCCTTCTGGTAGATTCACAGTAGAAGAAACGTGAAGTGGAAATTTATTGGACTTGGAGTCTATTTTTTATGTGAAATAAATCATATATATGAATGAGGTTTTTCATTTGGAATATTTTTAAAATGCTAATTTATAACTGAAGTGTAAAGTATTCTGAAGTAAAAATCAAATTCTAAATATCAGAGCACAGTGAACATTTGCACATATAGTTCCTTGAAGTAACAATTCAGGGTTTTAGAAAACCCAATATTCACAGAGCTGCTTCTCCAATCGAGCAGTACCTCCGTGTGTTGTAAAAGATGTATACTATACTAATATACTTCTCACCATGAATAACGACACTCCCTCATAACATGGACTATAAGAAAATCAAAAACAAGAGTCTTACATCTGGATAACATCTGAAATGATCTGAAATGACTTCCAAGGCAGTGTTTTCTGAAATACTGCCAGTGCCACTTGCTATACCTGAGAGACAGAGGGAGCGTAGGGAGTTAAAGGGGGACTAAGGAAAAATGATGCTGTTTTATTATCCCCACCATCAGTTATTTAATATGAACAGCATACATTTCACCACAGAGCTTGTGTAAAAAAAAAAAAAAAGCCAATAATTACTCTAACCGGTAATTGGATTTCCCCATAGCCTTCACGACAGGTCCACCAGGAGATAACCCTGTCCATCCCTGGGACAGGAAGAACAAACCAAGTTTAAATACCACTTCCTACCCGCAGTGTCCACAATATCACCTTGTATCAGTAGGACACTTACTGTTTGGTTTTGGGTGGGTTCTATCCGCCTGTCGTAGAGGCTACGTAGAAATCCAATTACCAGTAAGAGCAATTATTGGCTTCCACTCACCTCCACGACAGGTCCACCAGGAGATATAAATAGTATTACCTCCCTCAGGGTGGGACCACGGCAGATAGTACCTTACATCCAAAACCCAAGTCCTGATAGCTTGGTGGATCCAAACAGTAATACTTCATGAACGTATCATAAGAGGCCCATGTGGCAGCTTTGCAGATTTGAAGCAGAATTCCTTTCTGCCCAGGAAGAGGAGACAGCCCTTGTGGAATGCACTTTTCTATTATCAGGAGCTGGCTTCCCTGCAATTTCATATGCTTTGTTAATACACAGTTTTTTTCAGTAACCCTCCTATTAAATTCAATGGAGGAAAGGCGTACACTCTCTCCAGTCCCCAGTCCTTCAGAAACGCATCCACACACTCTGGGAAGCCTCTGGGGTTGAGGGAGCAGAATCTGGGAATACGAGCATTGTCCCATGCAGCACACAGGTCTATGGATGGCAGGCCCCATTTGCTGCAAAACATCCAGAATACATACTTGTTTAGACACCAGTTGCTCTGAAGTACATAGTTACATAGTTATTTGGGTTGAAAAAAGACTTACATCCATCGAGTTCAACCAGAGAACAAAGTACAACACCAGCCTGCTCCCTCACATATCCCTATTGATCCAATCCAGAAGAATAGCAAAAAAACCCTTACAAGGCATGGTCCAATTAGCCCCAAAAGGGGAAATTCCTTCCCGACTCCAGGTGGCAATCAGATAGAATCCCTGGATCAACATCACTGGGCATTACCTAGTAATTGTAGCCATGGATGGAGTAGTTGTTTGCGGCTCAATCAATCTGCTAGAACATTGTCCTTTCCTTTGAGGTGACCCGATTTCAAGGAAAGAACCTTATTCTCTGCCCAGCTGAATATCTGGAGACAGAGAGAAATCAGAGGTGGACTGTAAGTCCTCCTTGCTTGTTTAAGTGAGCAACAGACGTCTGATTGTACAATCACATTTCTGTTCAATAGCAGATTTTCCCAATTCTGAAGAGCTTTCCAGATCGCAAGCAATTCCCTGTGGTTTGAGGAGAAGGTTTTCTCTAGGGGAAACCACCTATCCTGAACGCAATACTGTTCCAGATGCGTTCCCCAACCCCAGAGGCTTGCATCTGTAGCAATGACTAGCGGATCTTGGGCTATCCAGCTTAGACCTTTTAGCAAGTCTCTAGGGAGAGTCTCGCTGGATCCCGAAAGCCAGATTGTTTGCTCTAGATCTTCCTGTTTGCCTGACCACTGACACAGGATTGCCAGTCGAAATACTCTGTATCTTGCCTGTGCTCAAGCTACAGTTGGAATATAGGCTGAATATTTCCCTAGGAGAGACATAGCTCGTCTTACTGTGACAGACTTTGCGCTCGGAAATGTCTGTGTACTCTCGATCAGAGGAGCCAAACAGGAGATTTGTAGAGTTGAATAGAAGTAAAAGGTATGTCACTAGCCTGAATAGGCTGCGATACCGCAGAGGTAGACAGTAAAGCAGCAAAATTATTAGCATTGAAAAACTTTTCAGCAAGCTCATCCTGAAAGTCTCTAAACAGGTCCCCACTTTTATGCTTTACCACCGATAAAATACAGGCATTGCATAAAGGTTTAGGATAGGAGGGAGCAAGCTTTTTATGGAAAATTCCACATGTTCTGGGATCAGAGACATCAGCAGTATTAGCAGACCTTGGGTTCTGAAACAAAGCAAAAAGATCCCCATTATTAAGCTGCACTGTCAAACAAACACTTGCTGCATCCATGCCAGTATAAATTATGACCTTACCTGGTCAGAACTGGATTGAGCGGCTGGGTCCTGGGCCTGAGAGGAAGAATGCTCCATGGAGTCAGAGGGATCCACGGATCCTTATAGTGCAGTTATCAGCTGAAGGCTGTGTGCTGCTCCTCTCACTGTATATTTAAGAATAGACGATGCTCAGCGCAACATCTCCACTTGGGCCTAAATCCGCCTCCCTCCGGCAGAAGTCCAGGCTCCTCCTTCCGCCAGCAGCCCCTTGTAGCGCCCCCTGCATTAGTGCGTTCCACTGCGCTGCATGCAAGAGGCGGAAAAGCGTCCGCATCCATCCAGAATAGCGGTGCCGAAAGCTATGAACGCAGAGGTCCTGTCGCACCGCCAGCATAGACCAGCAGCCTAGGCTACCCGACTCAGGTACTCCATAGGCTAGCGAACAGGACCCCAGCAACTTACCCTCTGGCCTCCTGGCAGACCAGGAATAATGTCTGTCCTATCCAAGGGACAAGAAGAACACTGCAGGTAGGAAGTAAGAGGTGGTATTTAAACTTGTTCTGTTCTTCCTGTCCCAGGGATGGACGATGTTATCTTCTGGTGGACCTGTTGTGGAGGCGAGTGCAAATAGCTCTTAGCACCAATTCTGTCTCCTACACATCTGAGCTTCATCATTTAATCAGCTGTTCCTGATAAGAAGTGACAGGCTGGGCTTTGCCCTGCTCTCTAACAGACGCTCTACTATAACCGATTTATAACATGGCTCAAACACTACAGAGCTGTGCTGTTGCTTTTCATATGTAACTAGCTAAGTAACTAACTAATTAGCAGCCTGTTTATTTATTTACTTAGCTAGTTACAAGTGAATAGCAACAGCACAGCCCTGTGGCATGTGAGCTGTGTAAAATCAGTTGTGGCAGAGTGTCTGCTAGCACTTTAGCAGAGAACAGCCCAGCCCGTGACTTCTTACCAGGAACAGCTGATTTTATGACACAGCTAAGCTGTGAGACAGAATTGATGCTAGAAACTTTTTTTTTTTTTTTTTACACAAGCTCTATGGTTAAATTTATGCTGTCCATATTAACCATTTCAGCCCGCGGGGATTTTTCGCCTTATGCATCAGAGCAATTTTCACCTCCCATTCTAATAACTTTATCACTACTTAACACAATTTATTGATCTATATCTTGTTTTTTCCGCCACTAATTAGGCTTTCTTTGAGTGGTACATTTTGCTAAGAATTATTTTTTTTATAAATGCATTTTAACAACATTAATAAGAAAAAAAAATGGAAAAAATTCATTATTTCTCAGTTTTCGGCCCTTATAGCTTTAAAATAATCCACGATACCATAATTAAAACCTATTTTTAATTTATATGTATTTTATTTGCCCGATTGTCTCGGTTATGACACCATTTAAATTTTGTCCCTATCACAACGTATGGCGCCAATATTTTATTTGGAAATAAAGGTGCATTTTTTCTGTTTTGCGTCCATCACTATTTACAAGCTTATAATTTAAAAAATGTTCATAGTATACCCCCTTCAAATGCATATTTAAAAAGTTCAGACCCTTAGGTAACTATTTATGTCTTTTTTTTTTCCCCCATGAAAATTTTTTTGGGGATAATATTTTGGTGTGGGAAATAAACAGTTAATTTTTAATGTTATTATATGTGTAAATTGTAATGTAAAAAATATAAAGATGTAGTTTTACTATTTGGCCCCAAGATGGCCACCTTGAATTTTCTTTTTTCTCCTTGTGCTTCTCGCTAATCGGAAGCACAAGGATGACGCGGAAAATTTTACAAGCAGAAAGACTGAAGCCACTTGTAAGAGCGCTTCGGTTTTTCTGCTGGGGACACGGATCGCTGATCGGGAACCATGTTCTGATCCCAGGGCTACCGGGGGACAGCGCCCGTGCGGCACCGCAGCAGAGCAGCCACCCGGACGTGAGCCGGGCGGCAGAAATGGTTGAATAACTGATGGTGGGGATAATGGAATACTATAATTTTTGCTATAGTGCCCCTTTGAAAAGTGGCTGAGTAATTGGTGCAGGAAGAAGGGGGTTTGGGTTTCTGGAGAACCTGGCAGGCTTTGCAGTCAGCTGCAGATTCTACAGTAGTGACCAGTGCTGCTGTATTTGGGAAGAAGATGGTTGAAAGGTTGGAGGAGGTTTTAAAATAAAGGGTCGGTGGGACGAGTGAAGGTAAAAAAAAAGTTAGAATAAATAGGACATGGGAGCCTAGTATTATAAGGGATATGGGGGGGGGGGGGAGACAGTGTAAAGAGTGAGGAGATTGCAAATAAAATGGATGAACTAGAGTTAGTTTTGATCACTTATAGGCTATGACATTTTAGGAATAATGGAAAAATGGATGGATGAAACCCATGCTTGGATAGTAACATTAAAGGGTTTAATTTGTTTGGGAAGGATAGAGCATAGAGAAAATGCAGGGGTTTGTTGCTTTGTTAATAATTCTTTTACAGCTGCCATTATTGTGGTGTGCTACATGCCGCCAAATATCCATAATACTGCAGAACTGCAACTACTACAGTAGTACACTACTACAGTAGATTGTAAAAGCTGAAAGTAAAAGTCCCCCCTCCCCCTCCAGCTAGTTTCAATAATTTAAAAATGGTTTAAAATCAATATAAATGTAGCAGGCGGCGAGCGGGGAACTTATTTCCTTGCGCTCCACCACGTCACTTCCTGTAATGCCGTCCAGTGAACATCAGAGGATGGCATTACAGGAAGTGACGCGGCAGCAGTGGGACGCAAGGAAGCAAGTTCCCCGCTCCCCGCCTGCTACATTATCTTGATTTTAAACGATTTTTAAATGTGAAACTAGCTGGAGGGGTAGCGGGGATGGAGAGGGCCCGCTGTCACCCCCCTCCTGGCTGCTATCACCCTCCAGCATGGCGGCTCCCTCACCTAGGAGAAAACTAAGGAGAAAGAGCGAGTTGCATATGGGTCCATAGCAAAAAATAATTTAACACCAACATGGCTTTACTAAGGACAAGTCTTGTTTGACTAGCATGCTCAGCTTTTATGAGGTGGTGAATGCTAATATCGATATTAGGAATGCTGCAGATGTGATATGCTGGACTTCGCAAAGGCCTTTGATACTGTTTCCCACAACAGTCTGGTGCAGAAAATGAGGATGCAAGGACTAGGGAAGAATCTCTGTGTCCACAGATAAGGAATTGGCTAATGGACAGAAAGCAATGAGTCGTGGTTAATGGATCATATTCAAAATGGGTGATAGCTAGTAGTGGGGTCCCACAGGGTTGGTACTGGGTCCAGTACTCTGATTTGTTAATGACCTAGTAGATGAACAAGAAAGTAATGTTGCTATTTTGCAGATGAAACAAAGATGGTCAGAATTAACACACAGGAAGATAGTGACATACTGCAGAAGGATCTTTATAGGATGGCTATATGGGCAAGTAAATAGAAGATAAAATGAATGTGGAAAAATGTGAAGTTGAGCATTTTGGTCATACAAATGGTCGAGAACCACACAAAACAAACAGTATACAGATGGGGACATCAAACTTAGAGAGGGACTTAAGCCTCATACTCCCACTCAACAGCGGTCTTTTATGCAGCACAATTAAACAACTTTTGTTGTGAAACAACTTGAAACAACCAAAAAAAGTGGTTTGCTATTGGTCAAACATTTGATAAGACGTCAATGCAACTGTTGGATTGACGTCCTATCAGTTTTTTGAACAATAGCAAACAACTTTTTTTTGGTGGTTTCAACTTGTTTCACAACAAAAGTTGTTTGATAATTGTGCTGCATAAAAGACTGCTGTTGAGCATGTGTATGGGGCTTTAGGATTACTGGCTGACAACAGGTTAAATAAGTTTTCCACATTTTGTCATATTACTGCCACAAACATGAATTAATGTTATTGGAATTCCACGTGAAAGACCAATACAAAGTGGTGTACACGTGAGAAGTGGAATGAAAATCATACATGATTCCAAACATTAAAAAAAAGAAATAACTGCAAAGTGGGGTGTGCGTAATTATTCAGCCCCCTTTGGTCTGAGTCCAGTCAGTTGCCCATAGACATTGCCTGATGAGTGCTAATGACTAAATAGAGTGCTCTTGTGTGTAATCTAATGTCAGTACAAATACAGCTACTCTGTGACGGCCTCAGAGGTTGTCTAAGAGAATATTGGGAGCAACAACACCATGAAGTCCAAAGAACACGCCAGACAGGTCAGGGATAAAGTTACTGAGAAATTTAAAGCAGGCTTAGGCTACAAAAAGATTTCCAAAGCCTTGAACATCCCACGGAGCACTGTTCAAGCGATCATTCAGAAATGGAAGGAGTATGGCACAACTGTAAACCTACCAAGACAAGGCCGTCCACCTAAACTCACAGGCCGAACAAGGAGAGCGCTTATCAGAAATGCAGCCAAGAGGCCCATGATGACTCTGGACGAGCTGCAGAGATCTATAGCTCAGGTGGGGAAATCTGTCCATAGGACAACTATAAGGGCCCATTCACACTTGTGCGTTTTCAGAGCGATTTCAGCACTGCTGAAAATCGCTAGCGGTTTGACACAATGAAAGTATATGTAAGTGTTCTCATCTAAGCGACTTCCTGAAACGCAAACGTGTTGCCTGCAGCGTTTTCTGAGTGATTCTCGAGCGATTTTGCAGACTTATATTGAACTAGAAATCGCAAAAACACTAATCGCTGGAAAAACGCTTTCTCAACAGTGAAAAAACGCTGGGAAATCGCTAGGAAAAATGCCAAAAAAATACAAATAAAAAAAAAAAAAAAAAAAAAAAAAAAATCGCTCAGCGTTTGTGTTAGCGTTTAGCGATTTCTAGTGTGAATGGACCCTAAGGGTCGCGCCGAGAGGTACAGACTAACAAGCAAGCTCATGGTGAACCAGAACTCATTGGAGTGTGTAAGGGGCTACAATGGTCCTAAAAGCCCCTTACACCTCTCGGTGTTACAAGCCCTACTCCATACAGCCAAATTAATCCATGCCATGCACTGATGAGGATCAAACAATCCGAAATAGTCTGTATGCATATTGGATTATTATGGCTCTGTACAAATTAACAAGCTGACACATCATTGCATTCCAGTGGTCCCAGAGGTGTGTTTAGCTTCTAAGGGAAACAATGGTTAAATTGCATATTTTCAGCAGTGATGCACTGGGAGACAGCTCAAGCTCACTCCAACCTGAATTATTGCACATTCTTTCTGTTTTAAGAAAGCAAACTTTTGTTTACCAGGAAAGATTAAATAAATTGGGCTTATTTAGTTTGGAGGAGAAAAGACGACTAATGCTTAATACACGCGATCGATTTTCTGCCAGATTAACTACCAGATCGACTATTTCCAGCATGGCTGATCTGATTTTCGATCTTTTTTCCGTAGAAGTGAACAGAAAATCAAATCGGACATTCTGTAAGTAGTCGATCTGGCAGTAAATCTACCAGAAAATCTCATTGTGTGTATAATGCTGGGAATACACGGGTCGATTCTGAGCTGATAAGATGCAGTGTTCTCCCCAGAATTTTTTTCCAGCCAGGTGGCATGAAATAGTAGCCGGGTGGTGTCACGGAACAGCCGTGAGAAACAAGAACGCAATCGGTTTATTGCACCGATTGCCGGTGATGTGCTATATCTGGATTGATTGTGTAGGAGCATCTGCAGTCTTTTCTCTTCAGAGAGATAGCAACAGCTTAACTGCAGGATGACTCTTTTG
>NC_090647.1:402016166-402180551 GCF_040937935.1 Hyperolius riggenbachi | reverse complement strand
GGGGACACGGACACAGCAGAGAGCCAGCTGGTAAGAGCAGGATCACTACTGCACAATCCTTACACCCAGTAACAAAATCTGCTCCACCATCCATTCTGATCCACTGACTCTGCATATAAGCCAAGGGGGTAACTTTTCAGCACATTTTTCATACTGAAAAGTTAGGCTTATACGTGAGTATATACAGTATGGGCAGACTGACCATGTCACACATCTCTCTCTGATCAAATCTGACCAGAGAGGGATCTGTTTTCTGCCATACACCGCAGACCAATGTCCATAGATTACAGCATAAAATGTATCAGAAATCAGCCTAACGCCACCGCCTGGCCACACCGCAAATATAAAAATGTCCTGCCAGTGCTTCCTAAAATCTCACCTGTCTGTAGGAGAGATTCCTGTCCTCTGCCATGTCCATCTTCACTGCAAGCCCAAGTACCATTTGGCACCAGGCACTTGCAGTAAAGGTGGACATGGTGGTGGAGGCAAGGAATATCGCCATCGGACAGGTGAGATTTTAAAAACCTGCACACGAGTATGGGGAAAAGCAACACACTTATACGTGGTGTGTTGTGTGTGTGGGGGGGGGGGGGGGACGGTCGTGGGGTAATCAGGTATGTCATAATAGAAAACACCAATGCACACATGATTAAAGGAGTCATCAAGGATAATTTAATAAAATAAGGTGCTACTTACCGGGGGCTTCCTCCAGCCCCAAGCTCCCAGAATTCCCTCGCCGCAGCTCCGTCCCGGTCCCCGGCGACGACGTCAGGGCGACCTCCAGGTCGGCCTGTACTGCGCCTGCGTGAGCGGCGGCTGTCAATCACCGCCACGTGGGCCGGAGCGGACTGCACCTGGGCTCCCTGTCGTCCTACACTGACCCCGAGTCAGCATCCATCTACTATTTCACCACAGTCACCTCTGTCATGAACACAGCCGCCCCTCTCACCAACTTCCGCCCCCGCCCCTCAACACCACAGACAGCCCTGGCTGACTGAACCCATCAAACAACTGAAAAGACAGTCCAGGGCAGCAGAACGGCAGTGGAGAAAAGCTCAATGCAGTCGACTTCGTCCACTATAAAACACGCTGCTCCAGCTCAGGGACCGCTCTCTCACTTGCAAAGCAGTCATACTTCTCTACACTCATTTCTTCACAATCCCATAACCCTAAACAACTTTTTAACACCTTCATCTCTCCACCCCCGCCTCCCCCTACAACCACATGCTTGTCTGCAGAAGACTTTGCTGCATATTTTGTGAGCAAAATTAAAAACTACGGAACAGCTTTAAAAGCAACCCTCTTCACCGGTCCCAAATCACCTATTCCTTTTCCCTCTCTGCCCAGCAAGCTCCCCTACTATCAACTATCCCTCTCCACATAAACCACTCACTCACTCAAACCTCCTCCCTGCTAACAATCTTCTCCGCCTTAACTGAACAGCGTCTTTCTTCACTAATCTCTAAAGCTCATCTTACTACATGCTCCTTGGACCCTATTCCCTCTTATCTTATTCCCCAGCTCTCCTCCCCCCTCATTCCTGCTTTAACAACACTGTTTAACTTTCCATCTCAACTGGCATTTTCCCTTCTTCATTGAAACAAGCTATCGTAACACCCCTAATAAAACCCTCCTTAGACCCTACTGTCCTTTCTAATACCGCCCAGTCTCTCTCCTTCCCTTGCCTCCAAACTGCTGGAAAGCCACATTTACTCAGAGCTGTCTAACCTTCTGGGTGGGGAGACAAGAGAGCGCTCCGTAGTGCATTAAATGGGGTTTGCTCTTTAGGCAAAAATTAAAATCATAACACTCCCATTTTTCACATTTCAATAAAGTCGTTCATTTTAAATTGCCGCCCCTTGGCAACTCTGTTGCCAAGCGCATTATGCTATGTATTCTCAGCCGTCTACACAGCTTGTCACCTGAGGAAGGCGTGGACTTACGCCGAAACCGGTAGGTGACGCCAGACGGCATAGTCTGTGCACTGCTTGCCCAGGACGGACGTTCCTCCATCGCTCCAGCTATACCATTAGCCCTGGCCAGGCTGTACATGGTACGAGGCGACCGACCGGACGGGTTAGAGGCACAGAAACGGACATTATCACTAAATGTGAGTGTTATGATTTTATTTTTGCCTAAAGAGCAAATCCCATTTAATGGACTACGGAGCGCTCTCTTGTCTCCCCACCCTTTTGTCCTCTTACAGTTGCTGGCACCAACCAGTTTAAGAGAGCAGCACCGTGTGCATTTCAAAAGGGCCAGTGCTACTTTTGTTTGAGCGCAAGTTTTTTTCTTCTTCTCTGTCTAACCTTCTCTCTGCTAATTCCCTGTTGGACCCCTTCCAGTCTGGCTTCCGCCCTCAACACCCTACGGAAACCGTTCTCACTAAGGTTGCCAATGACCTCCTAGTTGCTAAAGCCAAAGGTAGATCTTCGGTACTAATACTCCTAGATCTGTCCTCCGCCTTCGACACGGTTGATCATACCATACTCCTCCAGACCCTCTCAACACTGGGAATCAAGGGCCTAGCACACTCCTGGATCAACTCTTACCTGTCTGGACGTTCTTTCATGGTCTCCTATGCCAATACCAACTCCTCACTGCGCCCACTGTCTGTGGGAGTACCACCTCTATGCTGATGACACCCAAATTTATTGTTCTGCCCCCAGACCTCTCACACTACTATCAAAAGTCCCAGAATGTCTATCCGCTGTATCTACAGTGGGTTGCAAAAGTATTCGGCCCCCTTGACGTTTTCCACATTTTGTCATATTACTGCCACAAACATAAATCAATTTTATTGGAATTCCACATGAAGGACCAACACAAAGTGGTGTACACATGAGAAGTGGAACGAAAATCATACAGGATTCCAACATTTTGTACAAATAAATAACTGCAAAGTGGTGTGTGCATAATTATTCGGCACCCTTTGATCTGAGTGCAGTCAGTTGCCTATAGACATTGCCTGATGAGTGCTAATGACTAAATAGAGTGCACCTGTGTGTAATCTAATGTCAGTACAAATACAGCTGCTCTGTAAGGGCCTCAGAGGTTGTCTAAGTGAATATTGGGAGCAACAACACCATGAAGTCAAAGAACACGCCAGACAGGTCAGGGATAAAGTTATTGAGAAATTTAAAGCAGGCTTAGGCTACAAAAAAGATTTCCAAGCCTTGAACATCCCAAGGAGCACTGTTCAAGCGATCATTCAGAATGGAAGAGTATGGCACAACTGTAAACCTACCAAGACAAGGCCGTCCACCTAAACTCACAGGCCGAACAAGGAGAGCGCTGATCAGAAATGCAGTCAAGAGGCCCATGGTGACTCTGGACGAGCTGCAGAGATCTACAGCTCAGGTGGGAGACTCTGTCCATAGGACAACTATTAGTCATTGCACTGTACAAAATTGGTCTTTATGGAAGAGTGGCAAGAAGAAAAGCATTGTTAACAGAAAGCATAAGAAGTCCAGTTTGCAGTTTGCCACAAGCCATGGGGGGGACACAGCAACCATGTGGAAGAAGGTGCTCTGGTCAGATGAGACCAAAATCAAACTTTTTGGCCAAAAATGCAAAACGCTATGTGTGGCAGAGAACTAACACTGCACATCACTCTGAACACACCATCCCCACTGTCAAATATGGTGGTGGCAGCATCATGCTCGGGGGGTGCATCTCTTCAGTAGGACAGGGAAGCTGGTTAGAGTTGATGGGAAGATGGATGGAGCCAAATACAGGGCAAACTTGGAAGAAAACCTCTTGGAGACTGCAAAAGACTTGAGACTGGGGCGGAGGTTCACCTTCCAGCAGGACAATGACCCTAAACATAAGCCAGGGCAACAATGGAATGGTTTAAAACAAAACATATCTATGTGTTAGAATGGCCCAGTCAAAGTCCAGATCTAAATCCAATCGAGAATCTGTGGCAAGATCTGAAAACTGCTGTTCACAAACGCTGTCCCATCTAATCTGAGCTGGAGCGGTTTTGCAAAGAAGGATTTTAGTCTCTATATGTGCAAAGCTGGTAGAGACATACCCTAAAAGACTGGCAGCTGTAATTGCAGCAAAAGGTAGTTCTGAAAAGTATTGACTCAGGGGGTCGAATAATTGCGCACACCCCACTTTGCAGTTATTTGTAAAAAATGTTTGGATAATGTATGATTTTCTTTCACTTCTCACATGTACACACTCTGTATTGGTCTTTCACGTGGAATTCTCCAATAGAATCGATGCATGTTTGTGGCAGTAATGTGACAAAATGTGGAAAACTTCAAGGGGGCCGAATACTTTTGCAACCCACTGTATATTTATGTCATCCCGCTTCCTTAAAGAGACTCTTGAAGCGAGAATAAATCTCGCTTCAGAGCTTATAGTTAGCAGGGGCATGTGTGCCCCTGCAAAACCGCCGCTATTGCGCCGCTAAACAGGGGTCCCTTCACCCCCAACCCCCCCCCCCCCCGCAAGACTTGGTCGTTCATGGAGGCAGGGCTAACGGCTGCAGCCCTGCCTCCAGTCGCGTCTATCAGCGGCGCATTGCCGCCTCTCCCCCGCCCCCTCTCAGTGAAGGAAGACTGAGAGGGGCGGGGGAGAGGCGGAGATACGTGCTGACAGACGCGCAAGGGGCAGGGCTGCGGCGGTTAGCCCTGCCCCAACCAGGAAGCGCTCCCCCCGCTGCAACCGAGGGGATTTGGGGGTGAAGGGACCCCCGTTTAGCGGCGCGATAGCGGCGGTTTAGCAGGGGCACACATGCCCCTGCTAACTATGAGCTCTGAGCGAGATTTATTCTCGCTTCAGACTCTCTTTAAACTCAATATGAGCAAAACGGAGATTGTGATATCTCCATCTTCACTCTCTGTTCCACCTCCCATTGTCACAATCAATGTAGATAACACCCCAATAGTATCAACCCCCCAAAGCTCGCTTGCCTAGGGGTAACTCTGGACTCTGAGCTCTCCTTTAAACCACATATTAACACTTTAACTACCTCCTGTTACTTCCATCTCAAAAACATTTCCAGAATCCGTCCCTTCCTTTCACAAGTAGCAACTAAAATGCTTGTGCATGCCCTAATCATCTCCCGTCTCAACTACTGCAACACCCCTACTCTGTGGTCTACAAAAAGCAGACTGGCACCTCTCAAATCCCTACTAAACTCTGCGGCCCGTCTCATCCACCTCTCTTCTAGATCCTCTGAGGCAGTCCTTCTCTGCCAATCTCTCCATTGGTTACCAGTTGCCCAAAGGATCAGTTTAAACTTCTCACGCTTGCATACAAAGCTCTACACAAGCTATCGCCTCCATACATTTCCTCTTTAATCTCCAGTTACCTTCCCCGCCCAGACTCTCCGTTCCTCACAGGAGACCCTTTTGTTCTCCAGCCTAGTCACCTCCTCTCACTCTCGCATGCAAGACTTCTCAGTGGCTATCCCTTTCCTCTGGAACTCTCTCCCTCGGCTGGTTCGTCATGCCACGAGTCTGGAGACCTTCAAACGTACTCTGAAAACACCACCTGTTCAGACAAGCCTATAATTTGCTATAGGCAGCACTGAAAGCACACTGGCTCACCCACTAATCCTTGTGTTTCCTTCCCTTTTGTTTCCTCCCCACTACCCTCTAGATTGTAAGCTCGCAAGGGCAGGGACCTCCTCCTAGTGTGTCTCATATTGCTGTAATTTTAACATATGTACACGTACCAACAACACATCAACTATGTATGTATCTGTATTTATTCTATTCAATGTCATGACTGTACAGTGTCTTGTATTTCTTATGTATATTTGTTCACCATTTTTTGTTTGTACTATGTACAGCGCTACGGAAGATGTTGGCGCTATATAAATAAAAAAATAATATTATTATTAAGCAAGTCATTTATTTAAGGATTTCTTTTGGTTTGTTTCTCTGAGGCTTTGTTCACATAAAAAATTGAAATCGCTGACACCAGCGATTTTGTGGGCGATTTTTTTTTTGCACCTCCCGGTGCTCAAGTGGGTGTTGCGTTTTTTTAAAGCGCTTTTGCAGAGCGATTCTGCTTTTCACTTCATGACGCAAGGCAGGAAGTGAACTCTTTGACCTGGAAAAGAATAAATACAATGTATTATTCTTAAAAGAGTCAACGCAACAGCGTTTTGTGTTTTTCCTACTCCTTCTATTGTAGCAAAATCGCTCACAAAAATTGTACATGCAGCGCTTTGGTGAGCGGGAAAGCAGACGAAATGCGCCGATATGAACTATCCCATGAGGATTCATTGCACAAGCAATTTTAGGGCTATTTGGAAAATTGCCGGCGCTTGAAAAAAGAGGGCAAAAACGCCCTAGGAGTGAACAAGCCCTTACTGGTCTTTCTTTTCCCTTTGCTCATTTATTTAGGCAAAAGTGCCTTATTCTCCTTACTTTTAACACAGTCTTTTAGTTATTTTTACAGGCATCAGTGTTAAAGCATTATGGTTACTGTGTCCATGTGTATGTACGTTACTGTGTACTAATCATCACAGCATTACCACACTTTCTGCCTCCTTTCCTCTGTGTTCATGACAATTTTGTCTTTGTACGCAAGTCCATTAACATACCTAAGTTTCCACGTATCCTTCATATGGACAGAGTTGGGGAACTGTTTTAACGGACACATCCGAGCTAAAAACAAAAAAAATCTTCTTACCCAGGTGCTTCCTCCAGCCCCTGGCAGCCGATCTGTCCCTTGACGCAGCTCTGGGGTCCCCTCCTGGTGAGATCAGCATCTTCTGCACCTGCGCGTGGCCACGCCACTTACACGGCTGGGAGCGTTCTGTGCCCGTGCAGAAGACGCCAGGCTATGTGAGCGCGATCGATGTGGCCACGTTCTCACGCAGAAGATGCCAACCTGGCGAGGTCAGCATCTGCAATGGAGAGGACCCCGGAGCTGTGGAGAGGGACAGACAGGCTGCCAGGGGCTGGAGGAAGCCCAAGGTAAGTAGATCTTGTTTTTTTGTTTGTTTGTTTTTTAGCTTGGACCTGTCTTTTAATAATGATTAGTCAATTTTACCAGCTCCTTCATCAGGTCAATAAACAAAAAAACACAAAAAGTGCCTTCTGGCCAAGAATAGTTAGACCTGAGCGCCTCAGTGATTGACTTGATTAACCACTTGCCGACCGCCCACAGCCCATGGGCGGCGGCAAAGTGGACGCCTAAAGGACCGCAATACGCCTTCAGGCGGCGCGTCCTTTAGGCATGCCGGGGGAGCGATAGCGTCATTGATGACGCGCGCTTCCCCCGGCAACTGGCTCCGCCCACCCGCCGTAACATCCCGCCGGCCATACGGAAGCGCCGGCGGGATGTTAACCCCGCGATCGCCGCTACAAAGTGTATAATACACTTTGTAATGTATACAAAGTGTATTATACAGGCTGCCTCCTGCCCTGGTGGTCCCAGTGTCCGAGGGACCACCAGGGCAGGCTGCAGCCACCCTAGTCTGCACCCAAACACACTGATCTGCCCCCCCCCCCCCCGCCCACTGATCGCCACAGCACCCCTCAGACCCCCCCCCGCCCACCCCCCAGACCCCTGTTTGCACCCAATCACCCCCCTAATAACCCATCAATCACTCCCTGTCACTATCTGTCAACGCTATTTTTTTTTTTATCCCCCCCCCCTGCCCCCTCCCTGATCACCCCCCCCACCCCTCAGATTCTCCCCAGACCCCCCCCCCCCCCCTGTGTACTGTATGCATCTATCTTCCCTGGTAACCTGTCAATCACCCGTCAATCACCCATCAATCACCCATCAATCACCCCCTGTCACTGCCACCCAACAATCAGCCCCTAACCTGCCCCTTGCGGGCAATCTGATCACCCACCCACACCAATAGATCGCCCGCAGATCCGACATCAGATCACCTCCCAAATCTATTGTTTACATCTATTCTCTCCTCTAAACACCCACTAATTACCCATCAATCACCCATCAATCACCCCCTATCACCACCTGTCACTTTTACCTATCAGATCAGACCCTAATCTGCCCCTTGCGGGCACCCAATCACCCGCCAACACGCTCAGATTGCCCTCTGACCCCCCCTTATCAATTCGCCAGTGCATTAATTACATCTGTTCTTCCCTGTAATAACCCACTGATCACCTGTCAATCACCTGCCAATCACCTATCACCCATCAATCACCCCCTGTCACCCCCTGTCACTGCCACCCATCAATCAGCCCCTAACCTGCCCCTTGCGGGCAATCTGATCACCCACCCACACCATTAGATCGCCCGCAAACCCGCCGTCAGATTACCTCCCAAATGTATTGTTTACATCTGTTATCTTCTCTAAACACCCACTAATTACCCATCAATCACCCATCAATCACCCCCTATCACCACCTGTCACTGTTACCTATCAGATCAGACCCTAAGCTGCCCCTTGCGGGCACCCAATCACCCGCCCACACGCTCAGATTGCCCTCAGACCCCCCTTATCAATTCACCAGTGCATTAATTACATCTGTCCTTCCCTGTAATAACCCACTGATCACCTGTCAATCACCTATCACCCATCAATCACCCCCTGTCACTGCCACCCAACAATCAGCCCTGTCACTGCCACCCATCAATCAGCCCCTAACCTGCCCCTTGCGGGCAAACTGATCACCCACCCACACCAATAGATCGCCCGCAGATCCGACATCAGATCACCACCCAAGCGCAGTGTTTCCATCTATTCTCTCCTCTAAACACCCACTAATTACCCATCAATCACCCCCTATCACCACCTGTCACTGTTACCCATCAGATCAGACCCTAATCTGCCCCTTGCGGGCACCCAATCACCCGCCTACACGCTCAGATTGCCCTCAGACCCCCCTTATCAATTCGCCAGGGCATTATTTACATCTGTCCTTCCCTGTAATAACCCACTGATCACCTGTCAATCACCTATCAATCACCCATCAATCCCTGTCACTGCCACCCATCAATCACCCGCTGTCACTGCAGCCCATCAATCAGCCCCTAACCTGCCCCTTGCGGGCAATCTGATCACCCACCCACACCATTAGATCGCCCGCAGATCCGACGTCCGATCACCTCCCAAGTGCAGTGTTCACATCTGTTCTCTACCCTAAACACCCACTAATTACCCATCAATCACCCCCTGTCACAGCTACCTATCAGATTAGACCCCTATCTGCCCCTAGGGAACTCAATCACCCGCCCACACCCTCAGAATGCCCTCAGACCCCAGCCCTGATCACCTCGCCAGTGCATTGCTTGCATCTATTCCCCCCCTCTAATCACACCTTGAGACACCCATCAATCACCTCCTGTCACCCCCTAGCACACCTACCCATCAGATCAGGCCCTAATTTGCCCCGTGTGGGCTCCTGATCACTCGGCCAAACCCTCAGATCCCCCTCAGACCCCCTTCCGATCACCTCCCCAGTGCATTGATTGCATCTATTTTCCCCTCTAACCACCCCCTGAGACACCCATCAATCACCTCCCGTCACCCCCCTAGCACTCCTATCCATCAGATCAGGCCCAATACAACCTGTCATCTAAAAGGCCACCCTGCTTATGACCGGTTCCACAAAATTCGCCCCCTCATAGACCACCTGTCATCAAAATTTGCAGATGCTTATACCCCTGAACAGTCATTTTGAGACATTTGGTTTCCAGACTACTCACGGTTTTGGGCCCGTAAAATGCCAGGGCAGTATAGGAACCCCACAAGTGACCCCCTTTTTTTAGAAAAAAAGACACCCCAAGGTATTCTGTTAGGTGTATGACGAGTTCATAGAAGATTTTATTTTTTGTCAAAAGTTAGCGGAAATTGATTTTTATTGGGTTTTTTTTCACAAAGTGTCATTTTTCACTAACTTGTGACAAAAAATAAAATCTTCTATGAACTCGCCATACACCTAACGGAATACCTTGGGGTGTCTTCTTTCTAAAATGGGGTCACTTGTGGGGTTCCTATACTGCCCTGGCATTTTAGGGGCCCTAAACCGCGAGGAGTAGTCTAGAAAACAAATGCCTCAAAATGACCCGTGAATAGGACGTTGGGCCCCTTAGCGCACCTAGGCTGCAAAAAAGTGTCACACATGTGGTACCGCCGTACTCAGGAAAAGTAGTATAATGTGTTTTGGGGTGTATTTTTACACATACCCATGCTGGGTGGGAGAAATTTCTATGTAAATGGTCAATTGTGTGTAAAACAAATCAAACAATTGTCATTTACAGAGATATTTCTCCCACTTAGCATGGGTATGTGTAAAAATACACCCCAAAACACATTATACTACTTCTCCTGAGTACGGCGGTACCACATGTGTGGCACTTTTTTACACCCTAAGTACGCTAAGGGGCCCAAAGTCCAATGAGTACCTTTAGGATTTCACAGGTCATTTTGCGACATTTGGTTTCCAGACTACTCCTCACGGTTTAGGGCCCCTAAAATGCCAGGGCAGTATAGGAACCCCACAAATGACCCCATTCTAGAAAGAAGACACCCAAAGGTATTCCGTTAGGAGTATGGTGAGTTCATAGAAGATTTTATTTTTTGTCAAAAGTTAGCGGAAAATTGATTTTTATTGTTTTTTTTCACAAAGTGTCATTTTCCACTAACTTGTGACAAAAAATAAAATCTTCTATGAACTCACCATACTCCTAACGGAATACCTTGGGGTGTCTTCTTTCTAAAATGGGGTCATTTGTGGGGTTCCTATACTGAACTGGCATTTTAGGGGCCCTAAACCGTGAGGAGTAGTCTGGAAATCAAATTTCGCAAAATGACCTGTGAAATCCTAAAGGTACGAATTGGACTTTGGGCCCTTTAGCGCAGTTAGGGTGCAAAAAAGTGCCACACATGTGGTATTGCCATACTCGGGAGAAGTAGTACAATGTGTTTTGGGGTGTATTTTTACACATACCCATGCTGGGTGGGAGAAATACCTCTGTAAATGACAATCTTTTGATTTTTTTTACACACAATTGTCCATTTACAGAGTTATTTCTCCCACCCAGCATGGGTATGTGTAAAAATACACCCCAAAACACATTGTACTACTTCTCCCGAGTATGGCAATACCACATGTGTGGCACTTTTTTGCACCCTAACTGCGCTAAAGGGCCCAAAGTCCAATGAGTACCTTTAGGATTTCACAGGTCATTTTGCGGAATTTGATTTCCAGACTACTCCTCACGGTTTAGGGCCCCTAAAATGCCAGGGCAGTATAGGAACCCCACAAATGACCCCATTTTAGAAAGAAGACACCTCAAGGTATTCCGTTAGGAGTATGTTGAGTTCATAGAAGATTTTATTTTTTGTCACAAGTTAGTGGAAAATGACACTTTGTGAAAAAAACAATAAAAATCAATTTTCCGCTAACTTTTGACAAAAAATAAAATCTTCTATGAACTCACCATACTCCTAACGGAATACCTTGGGGTGTCTTCTTTCTAAAATGGGGTCATTTGTGGGGTTCCTATACTGCCCTGGCATTTTAGGGGCCCTAAACCGTGAGGAGTAGTCTGGAAATCAAATTCCGCAAAATGACTTGTGAAATCCTAAAGGTACTCATTGGACTTTGGGCCCTTTAGCGCAGTTAGGGTGCAAAAAAGTGCCACACATGTGGTATCGCCGTACTCGGGAGAAGTAGTACAATGTGTTTTGTGGTGTATTTTTACACATACCCATGCTGGGTGGGAGAAATAACTCTGTAAATGGACAATTGTGTGTAAAAAAAATGAAAAAATTGTCATTTACAGAGATATTTCTCCCACCCAGCATGGGTATGTGTAAAAATACACCCCAAAACACATTCTACTACTTCTCTTGAGTACGGCAATACCACATGTGTGGCACTTTTTTGCAGCCTAACTGCGCTAAGGGGCCCAAAGTCCAATGAGCACCTTTAGGCTTTACAGGGGTGCTTACAAATTAGCACCCCCCAAAATGCGAGGACAGTAAACACACCCCACAAATGACCCCATTTTGGAAAGTAGACACTTCAAGGTATTCAGAGAGGGGCATAGTGAGTCCGTGGCAGATTTCATTTTTTTTGTCGCAAGTTAGAAGAAATGGATTCTTTTTTTTTTTCTTTTTTTTTGTCACAAAGTGTCATTTTCCGCTTACTTGTGACAAAAAATAATATCTTCTATGAACTCACTATGCCTCTCAGTGAATACTTTGGGATGTCTTCTTTCCAAAATGGGGTCATTTGGGGGGTATTTATACTATCCTGGAATTCTAGCCCCTCATGAAACATGACAGGGGGTCAGAAAAGTCATAGATGCTTGAAAATGGCAAAATTGACTTTTTGCACCATAGTTTGTAAACGCTATAACTTTTACCCAAACCAATAAATATACACTGAATGGGTTTTTTTTTAATCAAAAACATGTTTGTCCACATTTTTCGCGCTGCATGTATACAGAAATTTTACTTTATTTGAAAATTGTCAGCACAGAAAGTTAAAAAAATCATTTTTTTGCCAAAATTCATGTCTTTTTTGATGAATATAATAAAAAGTAAAAATCGCAGGAGCAATCAAATAGCACCAAAAGAAAGCTTTATTAGTGACAAGAAAAGGAGCCAAAATTCATTTAGGTGGTAGGTTGTATGAGCGAGCAATAAACCGTGAAAGCTGCAGTGGTCTGAATGGAAAAAAAGTGGCCGGTCCTTAAGGGGTAGAAAGACTGTGGTCCTCAAGTGGTTAACCTGATGGAAGTGAGAAAATACAAGAGAAACATGGTTTATGACCCTACTTTGTGCAATTAACGCTTGAAAATCTCAACTAAGAGCCAGTGCACACCCAAAAGCACTAGTGTAATTGCAAACACTCAGCGATTCTAAGCATGCATCTAGCGATTTTTTGAGCATTTTGGTGTAGCATTTTGTTATTTTTTTTGTACAGAAGAGCTGGAAGTGTACAGCTTTTGTTAAAGGAGCACTGTAGGGGGGGGGGTTTCGGAGAAAAATGAGTTGAACTTACCCAGGGTTTCTAATGGTCCCCCGCAGATGTCCTGTGCCCGCACAGCTACTTACCAATGCTCCGGGCCCCGCCTCTAGTTACTTCTGGAATTTCAGACTTTAAATTTGGAAAACCACTGTGCCTGTGCAGCCGCGCCCTCCTTCCCGCTGACGTCACCAGGAGTGTATTGCGCTCCCCCAGTATGGTCTGTGCCTGCGCAGTATGCTCCTGGTGACATCAGCGGGAGAGAGGACACAGCCATGCAGGCACAGTGGTTTTCAGGCTTTTAAGTCGGAAATTCCAGAAGTGAACCGGAGGCAGAGCCCAGAGCATCAGTGAGTGGCTGTGCGGGCACAGGACGTCTGCGGGGGACCATTAGAAGTCCCAGGTAAGTTCAGCTCATTCCCCCCCCCCCCTACAGTACAAAACAAACACTTGGAAAATCACTCTGTTCTAGCGCCTTTCCACATTGAGGCTGAATTGCCTCAGAAATGCTGCGGGACCCGCATTTGGGAATAATTCACACTGCTCTGGTGTGATCCATTCCATTCAAATACATAAGCCAAGCGCTTTTCAAAAGCGTTCTAGGTGTGCACCAGCCCTGAGTTATAAAACCAACACTTATCTGCACTCATACCCAAAATAATGTGTGCTTGAGCTGTTTAGGGCAACTAACCACAAAACCAAAGGGGATAAAGCCCTTAATAAATAGCACTACACCACATATAAGCAAAAATACAAATTATTTATTAAATAGTCTATAACACTACTATACATGTTTAAAACCAATTAAAATTGCAGTGAGCACCATACCAGGATATTATATGCAATATATAATATACAGTTATTATATATCATGAGGTAGAAAACACTCCTATTCATAAAGAATTAGTAATATGTTTATCTATTGACCATCAGGATGTTCAATGTTGAGCTATCCTGGGTCCAGAACCCGAGTTCATATATCAAAGCTATTAAAGTGCATGAGAAAAATATAGAAAATATACAGTGAATATTCTGCAATTAATGAGTGAAAACTCCACAGGGCAGCCCTATTAAATATAACAGTGAATATACAACCCTAAAGCATAGGAAATTTGAGTGAGATCAGACGTGATATATAGGTGAACAACACAGAGTATAAGGGCTCGTTTCCACTATTGCGGTGCGGAATCACCTGGATTCCACCACTGATGAAATCGCATGCGGATGTGATTCCCCATGCATTTTTTACCGCGAATTCGCATACGTGAGGGTATATGCGATTTTAACCATGTAACTGCCTGTGTGAATTTACATTGGTACCTATGCGAATTTGCGGCAAAAAACGCATGGGATGCGATTTCCCTTTTAAATACATTGCATGCGATTCGCATGCATTCAACTCGCAGGCGAATTCTGCGGCTCTTTTGTGCGTTTTTTCACCGCTGAAAAAACGCACCTCAACAACGCTACAGTGGAAACAGGCCTATCCACTTGCATTACATGTGCGAATCCGCATGCGTTGGACGCATGCAGATTCGCAATAGTGGAAACGAGCCCTAACAGCGAACATACTTAGCCAGGCCAAAAATGAAGAGACCAAGGTATGGTGCCAGAGAGAACCCCCGGTGGACTGCTCCCTGAGTTATATTGGCTGCTTTGAAATTCACTTCAGAAGTAAACCACCTATACCTATGTAATTATTTATGGGCTCCTAAATTTACCAATTTTAGATAGATATGCTTCTTTTCCAAACAGTATCCAGGTACAAAGCAACCAGATAAAAAAAAATTCCACTAGGAAAGATTGCTCGTCATGTTTTCAGGGCCGAAATTCTGGCAAGCCCACCTAGGCCACGGCCTAGGGCGCCAGATAAATGCTCCTTACTTAGGGCGGCCGAAGATAAGCCTATTGTGCAATAGACGTCATAAGCCCCGACCGCGCTGCCATTCATTGCCGCCCCTCTGCCAGTTGCGCACACACACACTCTCCTGTTTCCATAGCGACATTCCTCCTCCCCCACCAGTACAAAGGCGGACAGACGCGGTACCAATCCACGGCCACCCTGCATGTTTTCTCATAGCGTCAGGCTGGATGGATGGCCGGATCTGGCATCTGAGTCAGACAGCGGGTGATGATGAAAGATCCAGTCGGGGCAGAGCGAGGAGCCAGCCGGCAACTTACACATGTGTTGTCTGGCTGCAGCTCAGCTCACAGTCTCCACACGTGCTTCGCCCGCCTCCTCTACTTCCCTGCTGGGCTGCTTGTGTGACGTTCCTTCCTCACTGCAGGTAGATTCAAGTGCTGGGGAAGGAACGTTTGCTCTGCTCGCTGTAAAGTGACCTGGCAGGATAAGTGCATGTTACAAATAAGGAAATAGTAATGATGATTGCAGACAGATAGCTGCAATTTAGATAAGCTGACTTGTCCACTGCTCAGGGATGTTCCGTTTCAGCGTTTCTGCTCTCTTTTCCTCTCCTCTCTCTCCCACTTAATGTACTTGTTCCCTCTTTTTTTTTCTATCCCCTATCTTGTTTTCTTTCCCATCTCTCTTTATGCCTTCCATCCTGTGTTCCCTGCTTTCCCTCCCCATCCTGTGTTCCCTGCTTCCCCCCCATCCTGTGTTCCCTGTATTTTTCACTCCCCTCTTTCCCATCTTGAGCTCTTTCTTTTCCACTCCCCTGTCCTGGTAGTATAGTATTGTGTGTTCTGGCATACACAAGTGGTGGTGGTGGTGGGGGGGGGGGGGGGGGGATGGGGAGGGAAGGGAGGGAAGGGGGAGAAGGGGGCGGTGGTTGACAGTTGGCCTAGGGCGGTTAAAAGTACAAATCCGGCCCTGCTTGTGTTTAGAGGGCTGCAGAAGATTGTCGGAACACCGATATAAGCGCCAGCACCTCTAGCAGCTGAATAACTCAGTTTCAACTGCAAAACGTAAACGTCTGTAAGGGCCCATTCACACTGGAGCATTTTGCCAGCGATTTCTAAAGCGCTAGTGTAATAAAACCCTATGGGCCCATTCTTACTTGGGCGATTTGCGCTAATCACTGCAAATCGCAAAATGCAAACGTGCAGCCTGCACCATTTTCAGGCGATTTCCCAGCGATCACATTTCAGTGCTATAGAAGCGCTAAACGCGATCGCGGAGAAATCGCTGCACTGTCCACAAAAAATAGCCGGCGTTTTGCACTTCTAAGTGTGAATGGACCCTACTTGTCTTTTTATGACTTGTTTCTACTTCTGTTTAAAAAATATTAAAGCCTCTATAAACCCCCTAAAAGAAAGTAACGCGAGATAGCAACATTTTAGACAGGCGATTAAGTTCATAAAAACGTCATATTGCCAATTACTCTCTAATTGACGGGGAAGTAGTTCTCACCTCTGTGCGAGATCAAATCATCAGGACGATTGTTCAGCCGTTTTCTGTTCCCTTTCCTGGGCATGGCTGCTGACGATTAAGTTCAAATATAACTGCGGGATTTCTTGAAGAGGGGACACCAAGCTTGGCCATGGCTACAGACCAGGGAACCCAAAGAGGAAAGAAATGAGAATTCGCAACATATTGTCCCAATCTTCAGCCATTATGAAGCACGTCACTCCGACAGCAGCTGAGCTGAGGGAATGTGACCTGGAAGTACACTGTAGTATCTGTGAACTGACTTTTTTTTCCTGCCAGTGTGAACTAGTGTTGTCCGGATCATGAACGATTCGAATCTTTGATCCGGATCTTTGTGAACCAAATCATCCAGATCATTCACCACAAGGAGTGATTCGGTTCACAGTCCGCGCGTGCGCGCTGTCTCTCCCTGCGTCCTCTCCCTCTGTAACTAGAGCAGGACTACAGGAACATGGTCACCGATGTCCACAAATGCGGACAATCGGCGGCCATCTTCTTGTAGCCGTGCTCTAACTACAGATGGAGCGGACGCAGGGAAAGAAGAGTGAAGTCGGCGCTGGAGCTGGATGTCAGGTGAGTCAGTCTCTGCCCTGCCCGATGCCTCAGAATAGGGGGATTGAATGGGGGCAATGCTACCTACGCTGTCTGGGGGGCAATGCTACCTACGCTGTCTGGGGGGCAATGCTACCTACGCTGTCTGGGGGGCAATGCCACCTACGCTTTCTGGGGGGCAATGCCACCTACGCTTTCTGGGGGGCAATGCCACCTACGCTTTCTGGGGGGCAATGCCACCTACGCTGTCTGGGGGCAATGCCACCTACGCTGTCTGGGGGGCAATGTTACCTACGCTGTCTGGGGGGCAATGTTACCTACGCTGTCTGGGGGGCATTGCTAGCTACGCTGTCTGGGGGGCATTGCTACCTACGCTGTCTGGGGGCAATGCTACCTACGCTGTCTGGGGGCAATGCTACCTACGCTGTCTGGGGGCAATGCTACCTACCCTGTCTGGGGGCAAGGCTACCTACGCTGTCTGGGGGGCATTGCTAGCTACGCTGTCTGGGGGGCATTGCTAGCTACGCTGTCTGGGGGGCATTGCTAGCTACGCTGTCTGGGGGGCATTGCTAGCTACGCTGTCTGGGGGGCATTGCTAGCTACGCTGTCTGGGGGGCATTGCTAGCTACGCTGTCTGGGGGGCATTGCTAGCTACGCTGTCTGGGGGGCATTGCTAGCTACGCTGTCTGGGGGGCATTGCTAGCTACGCTGTCTGGGGGGCATTGCTAGCTACGCTGTCTGGGGGGCATTGCTAGTTACGCTGTCTGGGGGGCATTGCTAGCTACGCTGTCTGGGGGGCATTGCTAGCTACGCTGTCTGGGGGGCATTGCTAGCTACGCTGTCTGGAGGGCATTGCTAGCTACGCTGTCTGGGGGGCATTGCTAGCTACGCTGTCTGGGGGCATTGCTACCTACGCTGTCTGGGGGCAATGCTACCTACGCTGTCTGGGGGGCAATGTTACCTACGCTGTCTGGGGGGCATTGCTAGCTACGCTGTCTGGGGGGCATTGCTAGGCTAGCTACGCTGTCTGGGGGGCATTGCTAGCTACGCTGTCTGGGGGGCATTGCTAGCCACGCTGTCTGGAGGGCATTGCTAGCCACGCTGTCTGGGGGGCATTGCTAGCCACGCTGTCTGGGGGCATTGCTAGCCACGCTGTCTGGGGGGCATTGCTAGCTACGCTGTCTGGGGGGCATTGCTAGCCACGCTGTTTAGGGGCATTGCTAGCCACGCTGTCTGGGGGCATTGCTAGCCCCGCTGACTGGGGGCATTGCTAGCCACGCTGTCTGGGGGGCAATGCCACCTACGCTGTCTGGGGGGCAATGCCACCTATGCTGTCTGGGGGGCAATGCCACCTACGCTGTCTGGGGGGCAATGCCACCTACGCAGTCTGGGGGGCAATGCCACCTACGCTGTCTGGGGGGCAATGCCACCTACGCTGTCTGGGGGGCAATGCCACCTACGCTGTCTGGGGGGCAATGTTACCTACGCTGTCTGGGGGGCAATGTTACCTACGCTGTCTGGGGGGCAATGTTACCTACGCTGTCTGGGGGGCATTGCTAGCTACGCTGTCTGGGGGCATTGCTACCTACGCTGTCTGGGGGCATTGCTACCTACGCTGTCTGGGGGCATTGCTACCTACGCTGTCTGGGGGCAATGCTACCTACGCTGTCTGGGGGCAATGCTACCTACGCTGTCTGGGGGCAATGTTACCTACGCTGTCTGGGGGGCATTGCTAGCTACGCTGTCTGGGGGGCATTGCTAGCTACGCTTTCTGGGGGCATTGCTAGCTACGCTGTCTGGGGGCAATGTTACCTACGCTGTCTGGGGGGCATTGCTAGCTACGCTGTCTGGGGGGCATTGCTAGGCTAGCTACGCTGTCTGGGGGGCATTGCTAGGCTAGCTACGCTGTCTGGGGGGCATTGCTAGCTACGCTGTCTGGGGGGCATTGCTAGCCACGCTGTCTGGGGGTATTGCTAGCCACGCTGACTGGGGGCATTGCTAGCCACGCTGTCTGGGGGCAATGCTACCTACGCTGTCTCGGGGGCAATGCCACCTACGCTGTCTGGGGGCAATGCCAACTACGCTGTCTGGGGGGCAATGCCACCTACGCTGTCTGGGGGGCAATGTTACCTACGCTGTCTGGGGGGCAATGTTACCTACGCTGTCTGGGGGGCAATGTTACCTACGCTGTCTGGGGGGCAATGTTACCTACGCTGTCTGGGGGGCATTGCTAGCTACGCTGTCTGGGGGCATTGCTACCTACGCTGTCTGGGGGCATTGCTACCTACGCTGTCTGGGGGCAATGCTACCTACGCTGTCTGGGGGCAATGTTACCTACGCTGTCTGGGGGCAATGTTACCTACGCTGTCTGGGGGGCATTGCTAGCTATGCTGTCTGGGGGGCATTGCTAGCTACGCTTTCTGGGGGCATTGCTAGCTACGCTGTCTGGGGGCAATGTTACCTACGCTGTCTGGGGGGCATTGCTAGCTACGCTGTCTGGGGGGCATTGCTAGGCTAGCTACGCTGTCTGGGGGGCATTGCTAGGCTAGCTACGCTGTCTGGGCGGCATTGCTAGCTACGCTGTCTGGGGGGCATTGCTAGCCACGCTGTCTGGGGGCATTGCTAGCCACGCTGACTGGGGGCATTGCTAGCCACGCTGTCTGGGGGCAATGCTACCTACGCTGTCTGGGGGGCAATGCTACCTACGCTGTCTCGGGGGCAATGCCACCTACGCTGTCTGGGGGCAATGCCACCTACGCTGTCTGGGGGGCAATGCCACCTACGCTGTCTGGGGGGCAATGTTACCTACGCTGTCTGGGGGGCAATGTTACCTACGCTGTCTGGGGGGCAATGTTACCTACGCTGTCTGGGGGGCATTGCTAGCTACGCTGTCTGGGGGGCATTGCTAGCTACGCTGTCTGGGGGGAATTGCTAGCTACGCTGTCTGGGGGGCATTGCTACCTACGCTGTCTGGGGGCAATGCTACCTACGCTGTCTGGGGGCAATGCTACCTACGCTGTCTGGGGGCAATGCTACCTACGCTGTCTGGGGGCAAGGCTACCTACGCTGTCTGGGGCAATGCTACCTACGCTGTCTGGGGGGCATTGCTAGCTACGCTGTCTGGGGGGCATTGCTAGCTACGCTGTCTGGGGGGCATTGCTAGCTACGCTGTCTGGGGGGCATTGCTAGCTACGCTGTCTGGGGGGCATTGCTAGCTACGCTGTCTGGAGGGCATTGCTAGCTACGCTGTCTGGGGGGCATTGCTAGCTACGCTGTCTGGGGGCATTGCTACCTACGCTGTCTGGGGGCAATGCTACCTACGCTGTCTGGGGGCAATGCTACCTACGCTGTCTGGGGGGCAATGTTACCTACGCTGTCTGGGGGGCATTGCTAGCTACGCTGTCTGGGGGGCATTGCTAGGCTAGCTACGCTGTCTGGGGGGCATTGCTAGCTACGCTGTCTGGGGGGCATTGCTAGCCACGCTGTCTGGGGGGCATTGCTAGCCACGCTGTCTGGGGGGCATTGCTAGCCACGCTGTCTGGGGGCATTGCTAGCCACGCTGTCTGGGGGGCATTGCTAGCTACGCTGTCTGGGGGGCATTTCTAGCCACGCTGTTTAGGGGCATTGCTAGCCACGCTGTCTGGGGGCATTGCTAGCCACGCTGTCTGGGGGCATTGCTAGCCACGCTGACTGGGGGCATTGCTAGCCACGCTGTCTGGGGGGCAATGCCACCTACGCTGTCTGGGGGGCAATGCCACCTACGCTGTCTGGGGGCAATGCCACCTACGCTGTCTGGGGGGCAATGCCACCTACGCTGTCTGGGGGGCAATGCCACCTACGCTGTCTGGGGGGCAATGCCACCTACGCTGTCTGGGGGGCAATGTTACCTACGCTGTCTGGGGGGCAATGTTACCTACGCTGTCTGGGGGGCAATGTTACCTACGCTGTCTGGGGGGCAATGTTACCTACGCTGTCTGGGGGGCATTGCTAGCTACGCTGTCTGGGGGCATTGCTACCTACGCTGTCTGGGGGCATTGCTACCTACGCTGTCTGGGGGCAATGCTACCTACGCTGTCTGGGGGCAATGTTACCTACGCTGTCTGGGGGGCATTGCTAGCTACGCTGTCTGGGGGGCATTGCTAGCTACGCTTTCTGGGGGCATTGCTAGCTATGCTGTCTGGGGGCAATGTTACCTACGCTGTCTGGGGGGCATTGCTAGCTACGCTGTCTGGGGGGCATTGCTAGGCTAGCTACGCTGTCTGGGGGGCATTGCTAGGCTAGCTACGCTGTCTGGGGGGCATTGCTAGCTACGCTGTCTGGGGGGCATTGCTAGCCACGCTGTCTGGGGGCATTGCTAGCCACGCTGACTGGGGGCATTGCTAGCCACGCTGTCTGGGGGCAATGCTACCTACGCTGTCTGGGGGGCAATGCTACCTACGCTGTCTCGGGGGCAATGCCACCTACGCTGTCTGGAGGCAATGTTATCTACGCTGTCTGGGGGGGCAATGTTACTTACGCTGTCTGGGGGGGCAATGTTACCTACGCTGTCGGGGGGGCAATGTTACCTATGCTTTCTGGGGGGCATTGCTAGCTACGCTGTCTGGGGGGCATTGCTAGCTACGCTGTCTGGGGGGCATTGCTAGCTACGCTGTCTGGGGGGCATTGCTAGGCTAGCTACGCTGTCTGGGGGGCATTGCTAGCCACGCTGTCTGGGGGCATTGCTAGCCACGCTGACTGGGGGCATTGCTAGCCACGGTGTCTGGGGGGCATTGCTAGCCACGCTGTCTGGGGGCATTGCTAGCCACGCTGACTGGGGGCAATGCTACCTACGCTGTCTGGGGGGCAATGCTACCTATGCTGTCTGGGGGACAATGCCACCTACGCTGTCTGGGGGACAATGCCACCTACGCTGTCTGGGGGGCAATGCCACCTACGCTGTCTGGGGGGCAATGCCACCTACGCTGTCTGGGGGGCAATGCCACCTACGATTTCTGGGGGGCAATGTTACCTACGCTGTCTGGGGGGCAATGTTACCTACGCTGTCTGGGGAGCAATGTTACCTACGCTGTCTGGGGGGCATTGCTAGCTACGCTGTCTGGGGGGCATTGCTAGCTACGCTGTCTGGGGGGCATTGCCACCTACGCTGTCTGGGGGGCAATGTTACCTACGCTGTCTGGGGGGCAATGTTACCTACGCTGTCTGGGGGGCAATGTTACCTACGCTGTCTGGGGGGCATTGCTAGCTACGCTGTCTGGGGGGCATTGCTAGCTACGCTGTCTGGGGGGCATTGCTAGCTACGCTGTCTGGGGGGCATTGCTAGGCTAGCTACGCTGTCTGGGGGGCATTGCTAGCTACGCTGTCTGGGGGGCATTGCTAGCTACGCTGTCTGGGGGGCATTGCTAGCTACGCTGTCTGGGGGGCATTGCTAGCTACGCTGTCTGGGGGGCATTGCTAGCCACGCTGTCTGGGGGCATTGCTAGCTACGCTGACTGGGGGCATTGCTAGCTATGCTGACTGGGGGCATTGCTAGCTACGCTGACTGGTGGCATTGCTAGCTACGCTGTCTGGGGGCATTGCTAGCCACGCTGTCTGGGGGCTTTGCTAGCCACGCTGTCTGGGGGCATTGCTAGCCACGCTGACTGGGGGCGTTGCTAGCCACGCTGTCTGGGGAGCAATGCTACCTACGCTGTCTGGGGGGCAATGCCACCTACGCTGTCTGGGGGGCAATGCCACCTACGCTGTCTGGGGGGCAATGCCACCTACGCTGTCTGGGGGGCAATGTTACCTACGCTGTCTGGGGGGCAATGTTACCTACGCTGTCTGGGGGGCATTGCTAGCTACGCTGTCTGGGGGCATTGCTACCTACGCTGTCTGGGGGCAATGCTACCTACGCTGTCTGGGGGGCATTGCTAGCTACGCTGTCTGGGGGGCATTGCTAGCTACGCTGTCTGGGGGCATTGCTACCTACGCTGTCTGTGGGCAATGCTACCTACGCTGTCTGGGGGCAATGCTTCCTACGCTGTCTGGGGGCAATGCTACCTACGCTGTCTGGGGGCAATGTTACCTACGCTGTCTGGGGGGCAATGTTACCTACGCTGTCTAGGGGGCATTGCTAGCCACGCTGTCTGGGGGCATTGCTAGCCACGCTGACTGGGGGCATTGCTAGCCACGCTGTCTGGGGGGCATTGCTAGCCACGCTGTCTGGGGGCATTGCTAGCCACGCTGTCTGGGGGGCATTGCTAGCCACGCTGTCTAGGGGCATTGCTAGCCACGCTTTCTGGGGGCAATGCTTCCTACGCTGTCTGGGGGGCAATGCTACCTACGCTGTCTCGGGAGCAATGCTACCTACGCTGTCTTGGGGGGCAATGCCACCTACGCTGTCTGGGGGGCAATGCCACCTACGCTGTCTGGGGGGCAATGCCACCTACGCTGTCTGGGGGGCAATGCCACCTACGCTGTCTGGGGGGCAATGTTACCTACGCTTTCTGGGGGGCAATTTTACCTATGCTGTCTGGGGGGCATTGCTAGCTACGCTGTCTGGGGGGCATTGCTAGCTACGCTGTCTGGGGGCATTGCTACCTACGCTGTCTGGGGGCAATGCTACCTACGCTGTCTGGGGGCAATGTTACCTACGCTGTCTGGGGGGCATTGCTAGCTACGCTGTCTGGGGGGCATTGCTAGCTACGCTGTCTGGGGGAATTGCTAGCTACGCTGTCTGGGGGCATTGCTACCTACGCTGTCTGGGGGCAATGCTACCTACGCTGTCTGGGGGCAATGCTACCTACGCTGTCTGGGGGCATTGCTACCTACGCTGTCTGGGGGCATTGCTACCTACGCTGTCTGGGGGCAATGCTACTTACGCTGTCTGGGGGCAATGCTACCTACGCTGTCTGGGGGCAATGCTACCTACGCTGTCTGGGGGCATTGCTACCTACGCTGTCCGAGGGCAATGCTACTTACGCTTTCTGGGGGCAATGCTACCTACGCTGTCTGGGGGCAATGCTACCTACGCTGTCTGGGGGCAATGTTACCTACGCTGTCTGGGGGGGCAATGTTACCTACGCTGTCTGGGGGGCAATGTTACCTATGCTTTCTGGGGGGCAATGTTACCTATGCTTTCTGGGGGGCAATGTTACCTATGCTTTCTGGGGGGCATTGCTAGCTATGCTGTCTGGGGGGCATTGCTAGCTACGCTGTCTGGGGGGCATTGCTAGGCTAGCTACGCTGTCTGGGGGGCATTGCTAGCTACGCTGTCTGGGGGGCATTGCTAGCTACGCTGTCTGGGGGGCATTGCTAGCCACGCTGTCTAGGGGCATTGCTAGCCACGCTGTCTAGGGGCATTGCTAGCCACGATGACTGGGGGCATTGCTAGCCACGCTGTCTGGGGGCATTGCTAGCCACGCTGTCAGGGGGCATTGCTAGCCACGCTGACTGGGGGCATTGCTAGCCACGCTGTCTGGGGGCAATGCCACCTACGCTGTCTGGGGGGCAATGCCACCTACGCTGTCTCAGGGGCAATGCCACCTACGCTGTCTGGGGGGCAATGCCACCTACGCTGTCTGGGGGGCAATGCCACCTACGCTGTCTGGGGGGCAATGCCACCTACGCTGTCTGGGGGGCAATGTTACCTACGCTGTCTGGGGGGAATTGCTAGCTACGCTGTCTGGGGGCATTGCTACCTACGCTGTCTGGGGGCAATGCTACCTACGCTGTCTGGGGGCAATGCTACCTACGCTGTCTGGGGGCAATGCTACCTACGCTGTCTGGGGGCAATGTTACCTACGCTGTCTGGGGGGCATTGCTAGCTACGCTGTCTGGGGGGAATTGCTAGCTACGCTGTCTGGGGGGAATTGCTAGCTACGCTGTCTGGAGGGCATTGCTAGCTACGCTGTCTGGGGGCATTGCTACGTACGCTGTCTGGGGGCAATGCTACCTACGCTGTCTGGGGGCAATGCTACCTACGCTGTCTGGGGGCAATGCTACCTACGCTGTCTGGGGGCAATGCTACCTACGCTGTCTGGGGGCAATGCTACCTACGCTGTCTGGGGGCAATGCTACCTACGCTGTCTGGGGGCAATGCTACCTACGCTGTCTGGGGGCAATGCTACCTACGCTGTCTGGGGGCAATGCTACCTACGCTGTCTGGGGGCAATGCTACCTACGCTGTCTGGGGGCAATGCTACCTACGCTTTCTGGGGGCAATGTTATCTACGCTGTCTGGGGGCAATGTTATCTACGCTGTCTGGGGGGGCAATGTTACTTACGCTGTCTGGGGGGGCAATGTTACCTACGCTGTCGGGGGGGCAATGTTACCTATGCTTTCTGGGGGGCATTGCTAGCCACGCTGACTGGGGGCATTGCTAGCCACGGTGTCTGGGGGGCATTGCTAGCCACGCTGTCTGGGGGCATTGCTAGCCACGCTGACTGGGGGCAATGCTACCTACGCTGTCTGGGGGGCAATGCTACCTACGCTGTCTGGGGGGCATTGCTAGCTACGCTGTCTGGGGGGCATTGCTAGGCTAGCTACGCTGTCTGGGGGGCATTGCTAGCTACGCTGTCTGGGGGGCATTGCTAGCTACGCTGTCTGGGGGGCATTTCTAGGCTAGCTACGCTGTCTGGGGGGCATTGCTAGCTACGCTGTCTGGGGGGCATTGTTACGCTGACTGGGTGGCATTGCTAGCTACGCTGACTGGGGGCATTGCTAGCTACGCTGACTGGGGGCATTGCTAGCTACGCTGTCTGGGGGCATTGCTAGCCACGCTGTCTGGGGGCTTTGCTAGCCACGCTGTCTGGGGGCATTGCTAGCCACGCTGACTGGGGGCATTGCTAGCCACGCTGTCTGGGGGGCAATGCCACCTACGCTGTCTGGGGGGCAATGCCACCTACGCTGTCTGGGGGGCAATGCCACCTACGCTGTCTGGGGGGCAATGCCACCTACGCTGTCTGGGGGGCAATGTTACCTACGCTGTCTGGGGGGCAATGTTACCTACGCTGTCTGGGGGGCATTGCTAGCTACGCTGTCTGGGTGCATTGCTACCTACGCTGTCTGGGGGCAATGCTACCTACGCTGTCTGGGGGGCATTGCTAGCTACGCTGTCTGGGGGGCATTGCTAGCTACGCTGTCTGGGGGCATTGCTACCTACGCTGTCTGTGGGCAATGCTACCTACGCTGTCTGGGGGCAATGCTTCCTACGCTGTCTGGGGGCAATGCTACCTACGCTGTCTGGGGGCAATGTTACCTACGCTGTCTGGGGGGCAATGTTACCTACGCTGTCTAGGGGGCATTGCTAGCCACGCTGTCTGGGGGCATTGCTAGCCACGCTGACTGGGGGCATTGCTAGCCACGCTGTCTGGGGGGCATTGCTAGCCACGCTGTCTGGGGGCATTGCTAGCCACGCTGTCTGGGGGGCATTGCTAGCCACGCTGTCTAGGGGCATTGCTAGCCACGCTTTCTGGGGGCAATGCTTCCTACGCTGTCTGGGGGGCAATGCTACCTACGCTGTCTCGGGAGCAATGCTACCTACGCTGTCTGGGGGGCAATGCCACCTACGCTGTCTGGGGGGCAATGCCACCTACGCTGTCTGGGGGGCAATGCCACCTACGCTGTCTGGGGGGCAATGTTACCTACGCTTTCTGGGGGGCAATTTTACCTATGCTGTCTGGGGGGCATTGCTAGCTACGCTGTCTGGGGGGCATTGCTAGCTACGCTGTCTGGGGGCATTGCTACCTACGCTGTCTGGGGGCAATGCTACCTACGCTGTCTGGGGGCAATGTTACCTACGCTGTCTGGGGGGCATTGCTAGCTACGCTGTCTGGGGGGCATTGCTAGCTACGCTGTCTGGGGGAATTGCTAGCTACGCTGTCTGGGGGCATTGCTACCTACGCTGTCTGGGGGCAATGCTACCTACGCTGTCTGGGGGCAATGCTACCTACGCTGTCTGGGGGCATTGCTACCTACGCTGTCTGGGGGCAATGCTACTTACGCTGTCTGGGGGCAATGCTACCTACGCTGTCTGGGGGCAATGCTACCTACGCTGTCTGGGGGCATTGCTACCTACGCTGTCCGGGGGCAATGCTACTTACGCTTTCTGGGGGCAATGCTACCTACGCTGTCTGGGGGCAATGCTACCTACGCTGTCTGGGGGCAATGTTACCTACGCTGTCTGGGGGGGCAATGTTACCTACGCTGTCTGGGGGGCAATGTTACCTATGCTTTCTGGGGGCAATGTTACCTATGCTTTCTGGGGGGCATTGCTAGCTATGCTGTCTGGGGGGCATTGCTAGCTACGCTGTCTGGGGGGCATTGCTAGGCTAGCTACGCTGTCTGGGGGGCATTGCTAGCTACGCTGTCTGGGGGGCATTGCTAGCCACGCTGTCTGGGGGCATTGCTAGCCACGCTGACTGGGGGCATTGCTAGCCACGCTGTCTGGGGGGCATTGCTAGTCACGCTGTCTGGGGGCATTGCTAGCCACGCTGACTGGGGGCATTGCTAGCCACGCTGTCTGGGGGGCATTGCTAGTCACGCTGTCTGGGGGCAATGCTACCTACGCTGTCTGGGGGGCAATGCTACCTACGCTGTCTGGGGGGCAATGCTACCTACGCTGTCTGGGGGGCAATGCTACCTACGCTGTCTGGGGGGCAATGCCACCTACGCTGTCTGGGGGGCAATGCCACCTACGCTGTCTGGGTGTTATGATCATGTCTGCAGCGTTTACTGCTGGCTGCAGTGGTATTTTAACCCAAGCAGTTCTGATGTCATTACATGCATTTTCTTGCATAGTTTGGTTTGCACTTAAACTAGTTGCTGATTCCATCTGCAGTCACTCTGAAATTAATGACAGTTTAACATGCTCTTGTTTAAACAAACATTGTCTGCTGCAGTGGAGGGGCAGTCCCTTTCCTGCAGGCTGCATATCATTGTCTGCCTTTTCCTGCTATCAGCCTGTGATTAATTACCATTCACTTGTGTGGGAATCTGCAGGTCTGCTTCCATTGGATGACCTCAGTATAAAGAACTGCTTCCTGCAATGTCTCATGGGCTACCATAGTCTCAGATTCTATCTGTTACTCTGCTTGTGCCCCACCTCGTTCCTGGTCCGTGTGGACTGCGCTGACTCCTGCGAAGGGGTCAGCGAGTCCTCCTAGTTCTGCTCTTGTTCTAGAAGTTGTTACTTGCTTGTCTTGTGTCATATATTGGTTCATCGCCAATATATACGCATACTTGCGCATTTTGTTATTTTCCTTGTATTCGTGTTACGTTGATACATCAGTGTCGCTGATATATACGTACACGAACTGTTTATATCCTGTGTTCCGTTAGTCAGCGTTCCAGCACGCTGAGCTAGTTATCCTGTTCCTGGTCCTGTTTGTGGATTGCGTTCATCTCTGCGAAGAGATAGCGAATCCTTCTGAGTCCTGTTCCCTGTATTACTCCAGTCTTAGTCAGAGTTCCTGCTTATGTCATATATCGGTTCATTGCCGATATATACATATGTTAGTCAGACGTTACGAATAGTTTCATTGATAGCTGTAATTGTAATACGCTAGGAAATCATACTTATTGTATATTTATCTGTGTTACGTTCATCTATCTTGATCCTGCTATTTCTGACTATCCTGTCCTGTCTTTGTGAGGCACGCCATCGCCGCAACGCATTGGCTGCCTCATTCCAGTCTGTCTGGTTTTGGACGCTTGCTGTCGCTAAGTAGCCGCTAGCTAGCAAGCGTTCATTCTGTCTACTTGTTCTGATCTCCTCAGTCCTGGTTTATGCGCTCAGCGCTACTTTGCGCTGAGACGTTATTACGAAAGTGTTGTTTGTGGCTGTTCGGATCTGCACCGGCTCTGTGCACCACAATCTCCTATTGGAGTCAGTCCTCTCCTCCACTAAACTGGGGATATCCTGATCCCTTGTGCTGGTGTGTGTACCTCCTTCACGTCAGCTTATGTGTTGTATGCTGACTGTGGAGATTACACCTCCAAGCTTAACATTATGGTAGCCCCATTACCAATCCCCATTGTGGGGGGGGGGGTTCCCAGCAAAAATGACACTGTTTGTTATGGTTCCTGTTCCTTTAAGAAATTTGAGAAGCTCAATTCTGAAACAGAAAATGAGTTTTTTTCTGAATGTACCAGGTTCCTGGCCAATCCCGAGCTCCAGGCTACACCTGTTTCAACGTGGGCCCCCCAGCTAGTTTATGTTTTATTTAAGGGAAGATTGTTTCAGTGGGCCTACGATGTCTTGGATCATACCAATTTAAAAGAGAGACCACTGGAATTTCTAGCGTTTGTGATCCATAACTGGCTGCGCAAAACCGATTTGCCTAGCCCTTTTGATAAGCTCCTGGCAGCTTGTCAATCAGCTGCTCCTTCTATTGCCTACAAAAAAAATCAGCAAGCAGATAATTGTTCTGATAACTTTTCTTCTGCTAAGGCAGCAGGGTCTAAAGCCAAACGTAAACGCTCCAAAAGAAAAGCGTTACAATCAGCGGAGTCGTTGCCCTTGGCGACTGCGCATCAGATCTGTAATGAGACTCCGCCAGTAGCAGATAATGAAATTCAGTCACCATTCAGGGGAGTCAAATGGACCTATGAAACTACTAATGAACTTTCATTGCTAGCCAGGGAAAATAAAAGTTCTTGTTTAAATGAATTATCTGAATATGATTATGAAGATATATTACAGAGTATTGAACAGATCAATTTATTCGTGCAGCAAGGGAAATTTGCATACACTACAGTTCAACACTTGCTACAGGTATTGGAGATCCTTAGGAATAAGAAATCGGCCAATCACCTGCTAAATAACCCAATGTATGTTTCTGCCACTAACACATTTGCAAACTATGATCAGCCGGAATGCTCAGCTGTTAAATATGCATGGGATCCTCCATTTGAGAAAGGAGAGATGGAAGCCCTGGTCTATGAATGGAAGAAAGATGCAAGTTCATTTTGTCAGTTTTACAGTGCAAAAAGTGAATTAGTATTGAATGCATGCATTAAGTCTGCCTATAACCTAATAAAAACTGGTGTGTGTGGGTATGACTTTGTGGCTCCATTGATCGATGTGTGGAGAATGATTCTGGACGATTTTTATGCGATTCAATCAGTTGATACCAGGGAAGACACACTGTCAAGTGGAGATTGTTCCACTTCTTCAGTTCCTGAGGACTCGCCTGCTTCAGCACCTTTGGCTGATTCAGCGAGTGATTCAGAGCTCCTTTCGTGTGAAATTGAAGTTCCTGTAATTCCACCCTGTACCATGGATAACTCAGTGTTACTTCCCAGTAAGACAGAAATTACTAATACTTCCTTAATCTTGCCCTGCACAAATTTCTCAGCAGAGGACCCAGAGGTCCTGCTGACTTCTGAGTCCAGCCTAGCCAGTACTCATGAGTCTTTGTTCAGTGAAACAGACACCAGAAAAATCTTGCCTGTCTCTGCAAACACTTCTGCAGAAATGACCTGTGTTAATAAAGTTCAACTCCTGTCTGATCCAGCAGATGCCAATAGATGCACTACATCAGTTTCTGAGTCCCAGCAATCCTGTCCAGAAATCTCAGAACCCCAGCATCTGAATTTTCCAATTTCACAATTGAATGGTGATTTAGATGCGCAAACATTGTGTTTTGATCTTCCTGTTTCTACACCTCACTCTAGTTTCATGAATAACTCAGAGCGCCTGCTATGTGAGTCCGAAATCGCAGAATTATTACCGTGTTCAGAAAATGTTCCAGTGAACTTGCCCTGTACCATGAATTGTGCAGTAGATCTCTCCAATGAAACTCAGGTCACAGAATCATTATGCTGTCCAGCAGGTGCTTCCATGGTTTTGCCCTGCAGTGTGGACTGTTCAGTGATCCTGTCCAGTGAAGCTGTGGTCACAGAGTCTTATGCTTCACCCAGTACTTTGGATACTTCAAACCCTCTAGCAGAACAGTCTGAGGCACTGCTTACCTCAGTTGGTGTTGCAGTAATATTCACTTGTCTAGCAGCTGTTTTGGAATTACAGTCTACTCTAATAAAACTTGATGAATTTCTGCCCAGCGAAGCAGAAGCCATTGAAATATTGTCCTCGTCAGCAAGTGTGTTAGATACCTTGCCCTGTACACAGTCTGATTTAACCAATGTTGTTGAGTCCCTCTCCAGTGTTGTAACAGCCGAGGAACTCCAGCCCTGTCCTCTGAATGTTTCAAAAGTCTTGCCCTGTAACATGGATAATTCTGACTCGCTGGAAAAAATAATAGAAATCTCAGAATTTCAGTCCGGGTTAATGAGTGTTTCTGAAACCCAGCCCTGTATCCTGGAAAATTCTGGTTCTCTGGCCGGTGTGGCAGAAGTTCCTGAGTCCCCTTCCTGTCCAGTGAGTTACTCAGTTTTGCCTAGTTCAGTGGGGATTGCTGCACTACTGACTTGTTTTGCAGCCCTTCATGAGCTCCAATCCAGTGTATTTGATGAGTCTCTGTCTAGTCCAGAAGAAGTTATGGGAACCCTGTCTAGTTCGGTGCATACATCAGAAGATTTGTCCTGTCTTGTAAATGCCCCTGAACATGATTTGTTAATAACTTTGCTGGAATCAGAGACATCTAAGTCTGATCCTGCATTTTTTAGTGAGAATCCAGTAACTGTGAAGTCTAGTCATGATGATTTTTTTTTGCCCAGTCCTGGTTTCGGTCCTACCTTGACTGACTTTGAGGTTTGCAGTTCCTTGACATGCCCAGAAGTCTCTCTTGTGCCGGTGTGCCCAGATGTGCTTCGTATGCCAGAGTGCCCAAGTGTGTCTGTGTTGGCGTGCTCACACGCTTCCCTAGTGGAGACATGTTCTGATGTTGCCGGTTGGCCTGCATGCCCGGAGATGGTTCTGGTCCCTAAAAACCCTGATCTTGATGTTTGTCCTTGTGACCCTGACTCTAGAGTTGCCCTGGGTTCCATAGGGGTTCTTGATGGTTCTCCATGTGAGCCTAAGGGGCGTTCTGACCTGTGGGGATCTCTTTGGAGCTTCCAAGTATTCTGGGAGATCTCTGAGGAAACTTGTCCTGGTACCTTGGACTGGTTCAACGGTGGGTTTTGTGTTGGTGGGGACAGTTCCGGTGGGCATTGCAAAGGCTTTGGCGTTTTTGGACAGTCCCGGGAAGGCGGTGGGTATCGCTCAGAGAGTTTCTGGGGGCTTTTCTCTGGAAGTCGTGGTTCTGATGGGTATCACACTGAGGCTTGTGGTGCTGACGGGCATGGTTCTGTAGGTTCTGGTTCTGATGGGTCCAGTCTTGTGGGGACTGATTCTGGAATTTGGTCTTGCCGGGCTGTCCCGGTCATCATGAATTATCAGTCAGATTGTTTTGTTGGGAATTTCAGTTTCGAAAAGCGTCTGGTATCCGCTTTTAAGGGGGGGGGGGGAGGTAATGTTATGATCATGTCTGCAGCGTTTACTGCTGGCTGCAGTGGTATTGTAACCCAAGCAGTTCTGATGTCATTACATGCATTTTCTTGCATAGTTTGGTTTGCACTTAAACTAGTTGCTGATTCCATCTGCAGTCACTCTGAAATTAATGACAGTTTAACATGCTCTTGTGTAAACAAACATTGTCTGCTGCAGTGGAGGGGCAGTCCCTTTCCTGCAGGCTGCATATCATTGTCTGCCTTTTCCTGCTATCAGCCTGTGATTAATTACCATTCACTTGTGTGGGAATCTGCAGGTCTGCTCCCATTGGATGACCTCAGTATAAAGAACTGCTTCCTGCAATGTCTCATGGGCTACCATAGTCTCAGATTCTATCTGTTACTCTGCTCGTGCCCCACCTCGTTCCTGGTCCGTGTGGACTGCGCTGACTCCTGCGAAGGGGTCAGCGAGTCCTCCTAGTTCTGCTCTTGTTCTAGAAGTTGTTACTTGCTTGTCTTGTGTCATATATTGGTTCATCGCCAATATATACGCTTACTTGCGCATTTTGTTATTTTCCTTGTATTCGTGTTACGTTGATACATCAGTGTCGCTGATATATACGTACACGAACTGTTTATATCCTGTGTTCCGTTAATCAGCGTTCCCAGCACGCTGAGCTAGTTATCCTGTTCCTGGTCCTGTTTGTGGATTGCGTTCATCTCTGCGAAGAGATAGCGAATCCTTCTGAGTCCTGTTCCCTGTATTACTCCAGTCTTAGTCAGAGTTCCTGCTTATGTCATATATCGGTTCATTGCCGATATATACATATGTTAGTCAGACGTTACGAATAGTTTCATTGATAGCTGTAATTGTAATACGCTAGGAAATCATACTTGTTGTATATTTATCTGTGTTACGTTCATCTATCTTGAGCCTGCTATTTCTGACTATCCTGTCCTGTCTTTGTGAGGCACGCCATCGCCGCAACGCATTGGCTGCCTCATTCCAGTCTGTCTGGTTTTGGACGCTTGCTGTCGCTAAGTAGCCGCTAGCTAGCAAGCGTTCATTCTGTCTACTTGTTCTGATCTCCTCAGTCCTGGTTTATGCGCTCAGCGCTACTTTGCGCTGAGACGTTATTACGAAAGTGTTGTTTGTGGCTGTTCGGATCTGCACCGGCTCTGTGCACCACAATCTCCTATTGGAGTCAGTCCTCTCCTCCACTAAACTGGGGATATCCTGATCCCTTGTGCTGGTGTGTGTACCTCCTTCACGTCAGCTTATGTGTTGTATGCTGACTGTGGAGATTACACCTCCAAGCTTAACACTGGGGAGCAATGTTACCTACGCTGTCTGGGGGGCAATGTTACCTACGCTGTCTGGGGGGCAGTGCTAGCTACGCTGTCTGGGGGGCATTGCTAGCTACGCTGTCTGGGGGGCATTGCTAGGCTAGCTACGCTGTCTGGGGGGCATTGCTAGCTACGCTGTCTGGGGGGCATTGCTAGCCACGCTGTCTGGGGGCATTGCTAGCCACGCTGACTGGGGGCATTGCTAGCTACGCTGTCTGGGGGGAATTGCTAGCCACGCTGTCTGGGGGCATTGCTAGCCACGCTGACTGGGGGCATTGCTAGCCACGCTGACTGGGGGCATTGCTAGCCACGCTGTCTGGGGGCAATGCTACCTACGCTGTCTTGGGGGCAATGCTACCTACGCTGTCTGGGGGGCAATGCTACCTACGCTGTCTGGGGGCAATGCTACCTACGCTGTCTGGGGGCATTGCTACCTACGCTGTCTGGGGGCAATGCTACTTACGCTGTCTGGGGGCAATGCTACCTACGCTGTCTGGGGGCAATGCTACCTACGCTGTCTGGGGGCATTGCTACCTACGCTGTCCGGGGGCAATGCTACTTACGCTTTCTGGGGGCAATGCTACCTACGCTGTCTGGGGGCAATGCTACCTACGCTGTCTGGGGGCAATGTTATCTACGCTGTCTGGGGGGGCAATGTTACCTACGCTGTCTGGGGGGCAATGTTACCTATGCTTTCTGGGGGGCAATGTTACCTATGCTTTCTGGGGGGCATTGCTAGCTATGCTGTCTGGGGGGCATTGCTAGCTACACTGTCTGGGGGGCATTGCTAGGCTAGCTACGCTGTCTGGGGGGCATTGCTAGCTACGCTGTCTGGGGGGCATTGCTAGCCACGCTGTCTGGGGGCATTGCTAGCCACGCTGACTGGGGGCATTGCTAGCCACGCTGTCTGGGGGGCATTGCTAGCCACGCTGTCTGGGGGCATTGCTAGCCACGCTGACTGGGGGCAATGCTACCTACGCTGTCTGGAGGGCAATGCTACCTACGCTGTCTGGGGGGCAATGCTACCTACGCTCTCTGGGTGGCAATGCCACCTACGCTGTCTGGGGGGCAATGCCACCTACGCTGTCTGGGTGTTATGATCATGTCTGCAGCGTTTACTGCTGGCTGCAGTGGTATTGTAACCCAAGCAGTTCTGATGTCATTACATGCATTTTCTTGCATAGTTTGGTTTGCACTTAAACTAGTTGCTGATTCCATCTGCAGTCACTCTGAAATTAATGACAGTTTAACATGCTCTTGTGTAAACAAACATTGTCTGCTGCAGTGGAGGGGCAGTCCCTTTCCTGCAGGCTGCATATCATTGTCTGCCTTTTCCTGCTATCAGCCTGTGATTAATTACCATTCACTTGTGTGGGAATCTGCAGGTCTGCTCCCATTGGATGACCTCAGTATAAAGAACTGCTACCTGCAATGTCTCATGGGCTACCATAGTCTCAGATTCTATCTGTTACTCTGCTCGTGCCCCACCTCGTTCCTGGTCCGTGTGGACTGAGCTGACTCCTGCGAAGGGGTCAGCGAGTCCTCCTAGTTCTGCTCTTGTTCTAGAAGTTGTTACTTGCTTGTCTTGTGTCATATATTGGTTCATCGCCAATATATACGCATACTTGCGCATTTTGTTATTTTCCTTGTATTCATGTTACGTTGATACATCAGTGTCGCTGATATATACGTACACGAACTGTTTATATCCTGTGTTCCGTTAGTCAGCGTTCCAGCACGCTGAGCTAGTTATCCTGTTCCTGGTCCTGTTTGTGGATTGCGTTCATCTCTGCGAAGAGATAGCGAATCCTTCTGAGTCCTGTTCCCTGTATTACTCCAGTCTTAGTCAGAGTTCCTGCTTATGTCATATATCGGTTCATTGCCGATTATATACATATGTTAGTCAGACGTTACGAATAGTTTCATTGATAGCTGTAATTGTAATACGCTAGGAAATCATACTTATTGTATATTTATCTGTGTTACGTTCATCTATCTTGATCCTGCTATTTCTGACTATCCTGTCCTGTCTTTGTGAGGCACGCCATCGCCGCAACGCATTGGCTGCCTCATTCCAGTCTGTCTGGTTTTGGACGCTTGCTGTCGCTAAGTAGCCGCTAGCTAGCAAGCGTTCATTCTGTCTACTTGTTCTGATCTCCTCAGTCCTGGTTTATGCGCTCAGCGCTACTTTGCGCTGAGACGTTATTACGAAAGTGTTGTTTGTGGCTGTTCGGATCTGCACCGGCTCTGTGCACCACAATCTCCTATTGGAGTCAGTCCTCTCCTCCACTAAACTGGGGATATCCTGATCCCTTGTGCTGGTGTGTGTACCTCCTTCACGTCAGCTTATGTGTTGTATGCTGACTGTGGAGATTACACCTCCAAGCTTAACATTATGGTAGCCCCATTACCAATCCCCATTGTGGGGGGGGGGGGTTCCCAGCAAAAATGACACTGTTTGTTATGGTTCCTGTTCCTTTAAGAAATTTGAGAAGCTCAATTCTGAAACAGAAAATGAGTTTTTTTCTGAATGTACCAGGTTCCTGGCCAATCCCGAGCTCCAGGCTACTCCTGTTTCAACGTGGGCCCCCCAGCTAGTTTATGTTTTATTTAAGGGAAGATTGTTTCAGTGGGCCTACGATGTCTTGGATCATACCAATTTAAAAGAGAGACCACTGGAATTTCTAGCGTTTGTGATCCATAACTGGCTGCGCAAAACCGATTTGCCTAGCCCTTTTGATAAGCTCCTGGCAGCTTGTCAATCAGCTGCTCCTTCTATTGCCTACAAAAAAAATCAGCAAGCAGATAATTGTTCTGATAACTTTTCTTCTGCTAAGGCAGCAGGGTCTAAAGCCAAACGTAAACGCTCCAAAAGAAAAGCGTTACAATCAGCGGAGTCGTTGCCCTTGGCGACTGCGCATCAGATCTGTAATGAGACTCCGCCAGTAGCAGATAATGAAATTCAGTCACCATTCAGGGGAGTCAAATGGACCTATGAAACTACTAATGAACTTTCATTGCTAGCCAGGGAAAATAAAAGTTCTTGTTTAAATGAATTATCTGAATATGATTATGAAGATATATTACAGAGTATTGAACAGATCAATTTATTCGTGCAGCAAGGGAAATTTGCATACACTACAGTTCAACACTTGCTACAGGTATTGGAGATCCTTAGGAATAAGAAATCGGCCAATCACCTGCTAAATAACCCAATGTATGTTTCTGCCACTAACACATTTGCAAACTATGATCAGCCGGAATGCTCAGCTGTTAAATATGCATGGGATCCTCCATTTGAGAAAGGAGAGATGGAAGCCCTGGTCTATGAATGGAAGAAAGATGCAAGTTCATTTTGTCAGTTTTACAGTGCAAAAAGTGAATTAGTATTGAATGCATGCATTAAGTCTGCCTATAACCTAATAAAAACTGGTGTGTGTGGGTATGACTTTGTGGCTCCATTGATCGATGTGTGGAGAATGATTCTGGACGATTTTTATGCGATTCAATCAGTTGATACCAGGGAAGACACACTGTCAAGTGGAGATTGTTCCACTTCCTCAGTTCCTGAGGACTCGCCTGCTTCAGCACCTTTGGCTGATTCAGCGAGTGATTCAGAGCTCCTTTCGTGTGAAATTGAAGTTCCTGTAATTCCACCCTGTACCATGGATAACTCAGTGTTACTTCCCAGTAAGACAGAAATTACTAATACTTCCTTAATCTTGCCCTGCACAAATTTCTCAGCAGAGGACCCAGAGGTCCTGCTGACTTCTGAGTCCAGCCTAGCCAGTACTCATGAGTCTTTGTTCAGTGAAACAGACACCAGAAAAATCTTGCCTGTCTCTGCAAACACTTCTGCAGAAATGACCTGTGTTAATAAAGTTCAACTCCTGTCTGATCCAGCAGATGCCAATAGATGCACTACATCAGTTTCTGAGTCCCAGCAATCCTGTCCAGAAATCTCAGAACCCCAGCATCTGAATTTTCCAATTTCACAATTGAATGGTGATTTAGATGCGCAAACATTGTGTTTTGATCTTCCTGTTTCTACACCTCACTCTAGTTTCATGAATAACTCAGAGCGCCTGCTATGTGAGTCCGAAATCGCAGAATTATTACCGTGTTCAGAAAATGTTCCAGTGAACTTGCCCTGTACCATGAATTGTGCAGTAGATCTCTCCAATGAAACTCAGGTCACAGAATCATTATGCTGTCCAGCAGGTGCTTCCATGGTTTTGCCCTGCAGTGTGGACTGTTCAGTGATCCTGTCCAGTGAAGCTGTGGTCACAGAGTCTTATGCTTCACCCAGTACTTTGGATACTTCAAACCCTCTAGCAGAACAGTCTGAGGCACTGCTTACCTCAGTTGGTGTTGCAGTAATATTCACTTGTCTAGCAGCTGTTTTGGAATTACAGTCTACTCTAATAAAACTTGATGAATTTCTGCCCAGCGAAGCAGAAGCCATTGAAATATTGTCCTCGTCAGCAAGTGTGTTAGATACCTTGCCCTGTACACAGTCTGATTTAACCAATGTTGTTGAGTCCCTCTCCAGTGTTGTAACAGCCGAGGAACTCCAGCCCTGTCCTCTGAATGTTTCAAAAGTCTTGCCCTGTAACATGGATAATTCTGACTCGCTGGAAAAAATAATAGAAATCTCAGAATTTCAGTCCGGGTTAATGAGTGTTTCTGAAACCCAGCCCTGTATCCTGGAAAATTCTGGTTCTCTGGCCGGTGTGGCAGAAGTTCCTGAGTCCCCTTCCTGTCCAGTGAGTTACTCAGTTTTGCCTAGTTCAGTGGGGATTGCTGCACTACTGACTTGTTTTGCAGCCCTTCATGAGCTCCAATCCAGTGTATTTGATGAGTCTCTGTCTAGTCCAGAAGAAGTTATGGGAACCCTGTCTAGTTCGGTGCATACATCAGAAGATTTGTCCTGTCTTGTAAATGCCCCTGAACATGATTTGTTAATAACTTTGCTGGAATCAGAGACATCTAAGTCTGATCCTGCATTTTTTAGTGAGAATCCAGTAACTGTGAAGTCTAGTCATGATGATTTTTTTTTGCCCAGTCCTGGTTTCGGTCCTACCTTGACTGACTTTGAGGTTTGCAGTTCCTTGACATGCCCAGAAGTCTCTCTTGTGCCGGTGTGCCCAGATGTGCTTCGTATGCCAGAGTGCCCAAGTGTGTCTGTGTTGGCGTGCTCACACGCTTCCCTAGTGGAGACATGTTCTGATGTTGCCGGTTGGCCTGCATGCCCGGAGATGGTTCTGGTCCCTAAAAACCCTGATCTTGATGTTTGTCCTTGTGACCCTGACTCTAGAGTTGCCCTGGGTTCCATAGGGGTTCTTGATGGTTCTCCATGTGAGCCTAAGGGGCGTTCTGACCTGTGGGGATCTCTTTGGAGCTTCCAAGTATTCTGGGAGATCTCTGAGGAAACTTGTCCTGGTACCTTGGACTGGTTCAACGGTGGGTTTTGTGTTGGTGGGGACAGTTCCGGTGGGCATTGCAAAGGCTTTGGCGTTTTTGGACAGTCCCGGGAAGGCGGTGGGTATCGCTCAGAGAGTTTCTGGGGGCTTTTCTCTGGAAGTCGTGGTTCTGATGGGTATCACACTGAGGCTTGTGGTGCTGACGGGCATGGTTCTGTAGGTTCTGGTTCTGATGGGTCCAGTCTTGTGGGGACTGATTCTGGAATTTGGTCTTGCCGGGCTGTCCCGGTCATCATGAATTATCAGTCAGATTGTTTTGTTGGGAATTTCAGTTTCGAAAAGCGTCTGGTATCCGCTTTTAAGGGGGGGGGGGGGGGGGAGGTAATGTTATGATCATGTCTGCAGCGTTTACTGCTGGCTGCAGTGGTATTGTAACCCAAGCAGTTCTGATGTCATTACATGCATTTTCTTGCATAGTTTGGTTTGCACTTAAACTAGTTGCTGATTCCATCTGCAGTCACTCTGAAATTAATGACAGTTTAACATGCTCTTGTGTAAACAAACATTGTCTGCTGCAGTGGAGGGGCAGTCCCTTTCCTGCAGGCTGCATATCATTGTCTGCCTTTTCCTGCTATCAGCCTGTGATTAATTACCATTCACTTGTGTGGGAATCTGCAGGTCTGCTCCCATTGGATTACCTCAGTATAAAGAACTGCTTCCTGCAATGTCTCATGGGCTACCATAGTCTCAGATTCTATCTGTTACTCTGCTCGTGCCCCACCTCGTTCCTGGTCCGTGTGGACTGCGCTGACTCCTGCGAAGGGGTCAGCGAGTCCTCCTAGTTCTGCTCTTGTTCTAGAAGTTGTTACTTGCTTGTCTTGTGTCATATATTGGTTCATCGCCAATATATACGCTTACTTGCGCATTTTGTTATTTTCCTTGTATTCGTGTTACGTTGATACATCAGTGTCGCTGATATATACGTACACGAACTGTTTATATCCTGTGTTCCGTTAATCAGCGTTCCAGCACGCTGAGCTAGTTATCCTGTTCCTGGTCCTGTTTGTGGATTGCGTTCATCTCTGCGAAGAGATAGCGAATCCTTCTGAGTCCTGTTCCCTGTATTACTCCAGTCTTAGTCAGAGTTCCTGCTTATGTCATATATCGGTTCATTGCCGATATATACATATGTTAGTCAGACGTTACGAATAGTTTCATTGATAGCTGTAATTGTAATACGCTAGGAAATCATACTTGTTGTATATTTATCTGTGTTACGTTCATCTATCTTGAGCCTGCTATTTCTGACTATCCTGTCCTGTCTTTGTGAGGCACGCCATCGCCGCAACGCATTGGCTGCCTCATTCCAGTCTGTCTGGTTTTGGACGCTTGCTGTCGCTAAGTAGCCGCTAGCTAGCAAGCGTTCATTCTGTCTACTTGTTCTGATCTCCTCAGTCCTGGTTTATGCGCTCAGCGCTACTTTGCGCTGAGACGTTATTACGAAAGTGTTGTTTGTGGCTGTTCGGATCTGCACCGGCTCTGTGCACCACAATCTCCTATTGGAGTCAGTCCTCTCCTCCACTAAACTGGGGATATCCTGATCCCTTGTGCTGGTGTGTGTACCTCCTTCACGTCAGCTTATGTGTTGTATGCTGACTGTGGAGATTACACCTCCAAGCTTAACACTGGGGAGCAATGTTACCTACGCTGTCTGGGGGGCAATGTTACCTACGCTGTCTGGGGGGCAGTGCTAGCTACGCTGTCTGGGGGGCATTGCTAGCTACGCTGTCTGGGGGGCATTGCTAGGCTAGCTACGCTGTCTGGGGGGCATTGCTAGCTACGCTGTCTGGGGGGCATTGCTAGCCACGCTGTCTGGGGGCATTGCTAGCCACGCTGACTGGGGGCATTGCTAGCTACGCTGTCTGGGGGGAATTGCTAGCCACGCTGTCTGGGGGCATTGCTAGCCACGCTGACTGGGGGCATTGCTAGCCACGCTGACTGGGGGCATTGCTAGCCACGCTGTCTGGGGGCAATGCTACCTACGCTGTCTTGGGGGCAATGCTACCTACGCTGTCTGGGGGGCAATGCTACCTACGCTGTCTGGGGGCAATGCTACCTACGCTGTCTGGGGGCATTGCTACCTACGCTGTCTGGGGGCAATGCTACTTACGCTGTCTGGGGGCAATGCTACCTACGCTGTCTGGGGGCAATGCTACCTACGCTGTCTGGGGGCAATGCTACCTACGCTGTCTGGGGGCATTGCTACCTACGCTGTCCGGGGGCAATGCTACTTACGCTGTCTGGGGGCAATGCTACCTACGCTGTCTGGGGGCAATGCTACCTACGCTGTCTGGGGGCAATGTTATCTACGCTGTCTGGGGGGGCAATGTTACCTACGCTGTCTGGGGGGCAATGTTACCTATGCTTTCTGGGGGGCAATGTTACCTATGCTTTCTGGGGGGCATTGCTAGCTATGCTGTCTGGGGGGCATTGCTAGCTACACTGTCTGGGGGGCATTGCTAGGCTAGCTACGCTGTCTGGGGGGCATTGCTAGCTACGCTGTCTGGGGGGCATTGCTAGCCACGCTGTCTGGGGGCATTGCTAGCCACGCTGACTGGGGGCATTGCTAGCCACGCTGTCTGGGGGGCATTGCTAGCCACGCTGTCTGGGGGCATTGCTAGCCACGCTGACTGGGGGCAATGCTACCTACGCTGTCTGGAGGGCAATGCTACCTACGCTTTCTGGGGGGCAATGCTACCTACGCTGTCTGGGGGGCAATGCTACCTACGCTCTCTGGGTGGCAATGCCACCTACGCTGTCTGGGGGGCAATGCCACCTACGCTGTCTGGGTGTTATGATCATGTCTGCAGCGTTTACTGCTGGCTGCAGTGGTATTGTAACCCAAGCAGTTCTGATGTCATTACATGCATTTTCTTGCATAGTTTGGTTTGCACTTAAACTAGTTGCTGATTCCATCTGCAGTCACTCTGAAATTAATGACAGTTTAACATGCTCTTGTGTAAACAAACATTGTCTGCTGCAGTGGAGGGGCAGTCCCTTTCCTGCAGGCTGCATATCATTGTCTGCCTTTTCCTGCTTTCAGCCTGTGATTAATTACCATTCACTTGTGTGGGAATCTGCAGGTCTGCTCCCATTGGATGACCTCAGTATAAAGAACTGCTACCTGCAATGTCTCATGGGCTACCATAGTCTCAGATTCTATCTGTTACTCTGCTCGTGCCCCACCTCGTTCCTGGTCCGTGTGGACTGAGCTGACTCCTGCGAAGGGGTCAGCGAGTCCTCCTAGTTCTGCTCTTGTTCTAGAAGTTGTTACTTGCTTGTCTTGTGTCATATATTGGTTCATCGCCAATATATACGCATACTTGCGCATTTTGTTATTTTCCTTGTATTCATGTTACGTTGATACATCAGTGTCGCTGATATATACGTACACGAACTGTTTATATCCTGTGTTCCGTTAGTCAGCGTTCCAGCACGCTGAGCTAGTTATCCTGTTCCTGGTCCTGTTTGTGGATTGCGTTCATCTCTGCGAAGAGATAGCGAATCCTTCTGAGTCCTGTTCCCTGTATTACTCCAGTCTTAGTCAGAGTTCCTGCTTATGTCATATATCGGTTCATTGCCGATATATACATATGTTAGTCAGACGTTACGAATAGTTTCATTGATAGCTGTAATTGTAATACGCTAGGAAATCATACTTATTGTATATTTATCTGTGTTACGTTCATCTATCTTGATCCTGCTATTTCTGACTATCCTGTCCTGTCTTTGTGAGGCACGCCATCGCCGCAACGCATTGGCTGCCTCATTCCAGTCTGTCTGGTTTTGGACGCTTGCTGTCGCTAAGTAGCCGCTAGCTAGCAAGCGTTCATTCTGTCTACTTGTTCTGATCTCCTCAGTCCTGGTTTATGCGCTCAGCGCTACTTTGCGCTGAGACGTTATTACGAAAGTGTTGTTTGTGGCTGTTCGGATCTGCACCGGCTCTGTGCACCACAATCTCCTATTGGAGTCAGTCCTCTCCTCCACTAAACTGGGGATATCCTGATCCCTTGTGCTGGTGTGTGTACCTCCTTCACGTCAGCTTATGTGTTGTATGCTGACTGTGGAGATTACACCTCCAAGCTTAACATTATGGTAGCCCCATTACCAATCCCCATTGTGGGGGGGGGGGGGGTTCCCAGCAAAAATGACACTGTTTGTTATGGTTCCTGTTCCTTTAAGAAATTTGAGAAGCTCAATTCTGAAACAGAAAATGAGTTTTTTTCTGAATGTACCAGGTTCCTGGCCAATCCCGAGCTCCAGGCTACTCCTGTTTCAACGTGGGCCCCCCAGCTAGTTTATGTTTTATTTAAGGGAAGATTGTTTCAGTGGGCCTACGATGTCTTGGATCATACCAATTTAAAAGAGAGACCACTGGAATTTCTAGCGTTTGTGATCCATAACTGGCTGCGCAAAACCGATTTGCCTAGCCCTTTTGATAAGCTCCTGGCAGCTTGTCAATCAGCTGCTCCTTCTATTGCCTACAAAAAAAATCAGCAAGCAGATAATTGTTCTGATAACTTTTCTTCTGCTAAGGCAGCAGGGTCTAAAGCCAAACGTAAACGCTCCAAAAGAAAAGCGTTACAATCAGCGGAGTCGTTGCCCTTGGCGACTGCGCATCAGATCTGTAATGAGACTCCGCCAGTAGCAGATAATGAAATTCAGTCACCATTCAGGGGAGTCAAATGGACCTATGAAACTACTAATGAACTTTCATTGCTAGCCAGGGAAAATAAAAGTTCTTGTTTAAATGAATTATCTGAATATGATTATGAAGATATATTACAGAGTATTGAACAGATCAATTTATTCGTGCAGCAAGGGAAATTTGCATACACTACAGTTCAACACTTGCTACAGGTATTGGAGATCCTTAGGAATAAGAAATCGGCCAATCACCTGCTAAATAACCCAATGTATGTTTCTGCCACTAACACATTTGCAAACTATGATCAGCCGGAATGCTCAGCTGTTAAATATGCATGGGATCCTCCATTTGAGAAAGGAGAGATGGAAGCCCTGGTCTATGAATGGAAGAAAGATGCAAGTTCATTTTGTCAGTTTTACAGTGCAAAAAGTGAATTAGTATTGAATGCATGCATTAAGTCTGCCTATAACCTAATAAAAACTGGTGTGTGTGGGTATGACTTTGTGGCTCCATTGATCGATGTGTGGAGAATGATTCTGGACGATTTTTATGCGATTCAATCAGTTGATACCAGGGAAGACACACTGTCAAGTGGAGATTGTTCCACTTCCTCAGTTCCTGAGGACTCGCCTGCTTCAGCACCTTTGGCTGATTCAGCGAGTGATTCAGAGCTCCTTTCGTGTGAAATTGAAGTTCCTGTAATTCCACCCTGTACCATGGATAACTCAGTGTTACTTCCCAGTAAGACAGAAATTACTAATACTTCCTTAATCTTGCCCTGCACAAATTTCTCAGCAGAGGACCCAGAGGTCCTGCTGACTTCTGAGTCCAGCCTAGCCAGTACTCATGAGTCTTTGTTCAGTGAAACAGACACCAGAAAAATCTTGCCTGTCTCTGCAAACACTTCTGCAGAAATGACCTGTGTTAATAAAGTTCAACTCCTGTCTGATCCAGCAGATGCCAATAGATGCACTACATCAGTTTCTGAGTCCCAGCAATCCTGTCCAGAAATCTCAGAACCCCAGCATCTGAATTTTCCAATTTCACAATTGAATGGTGATTTAGATGCGCAAACATTGTGTTTTGATCTTCCTGTTTCTACACCTCACTCTAGTTTCATGAATAACTCAGAGCGCCTGCTATGTGAGTCCGAAATCGCAGAATTATTACCGTGTTCAGAAAATGTTCCAGTGAACTTGCCCTGTACCATGAATTGTGCAGTAGATCTCTCCAATGAAACTCAGGTCACAGAATCATTATGCTGTCCAGCAGGTGCTTCCATGGTTTTGCCCTGCAGTGTGGACTGTTCAGTGATCCTGTCCAGTGAAGCTGTGGTCACAGAGTCTTATGCTTCACCCAGTACTTTGGATACTTCAAACCCTCTAGCAGAACAGTCTGAGGCACTGCTTACCTCAGTTGGTGTTGCAGTAATATTCACTTGTCTAGCAGCTGTTTTGGAATTACAGTCTACTCTAATAAAACTTGATGAATTTCTGCCCAGCGAAGCAGAAGCCATTGAAATATTGTCCTCGTCAGCAAGTGTGTTAGATACCTTGCCCTGTACACAGTCTGATTTAACCAATGTTGTTGAGTCCCTCTCCAGTGTTGTAACAGCCGAGGAACTCCAGCCCTGTCCTCTGAATGTTTCAAAAGTCTTGCCCTGTAACATGGATAATTCTGACTCGCTGGAAAAAATAATAGAAATCTCAGAATTTCAGTCCGGGTTAATGAGTGTTTCTGAAACCCAGCCCTGTATCCTGGAAAACTCTGGTTCTCTGGCCGGTGTGGCAGAAGTTCCTGAGTCCCCTTCCTGTCCAGTGAGTTACTCAGTTTTGCCTAGTTCAGTGGGGATTGCTGCACTACTGACTTGTTTTGCAGCCCTTCATGAGCTCCAATCCAGTGTATTTGATGAGTCTCTGTCTAGTCCAGAAGAAGTTATGGGAACCCTGTCTAGTTCGGTGCATACATCAGAAGATTTGTCCTGTCTTGTAAATGCCCCTGAACATGATTTGTTAATAACTTTGCTGGAATCAGAGACATCTAAGTCTGATCCTGCATTTTTTAGTGAGAATCCAGTAACTGTGAAGTCTAGTCATGATGATTTTTTTTTGCCCAGTCCTGGTTTCGGTCCTACCTTGACTGACTTTGAGGTTTGCAGTTCCTTGACATGCCCAGAAGTCTCTCTTGTGCCGGTGTGCCCAGATGTGCTTCGTATGCCAGAGTGCCCAAGTGTGTCTGTGTTGGCGTGCTCACACGCTTCCCTAGTGGAGACATGTTCTGATGTTGCCGGTTGGCCTGCATGCCCGGAGATGGTTCTGGTCCCTAAAAACCCTGATCTTGATGTTTGTCCTTGTGACCCTGACTCTAGAGTTGCCCTGGGTTCCATAGGGGTTCTTGATGGTTCTCCATGTGAGCCTAAGGGGCGTTCTGACCTGTGGGGATCTCTTTGGAGCTTCCAAGTATTCTGGGAGATCTCTGAGGAAACTTGTCCTGGTACCTTGGACTGGTTCAACGGTGGGTTTTGTGTTGGTGGGGACAGTTCCGGTGGGCATTGCAAAGGCTTTGGCGTTTTTGGACAGTCCCGGGAAGGCGGTGGGTATCGCTCAGAGAGTTTCTGGGGGCTTTTCTCTGGAAGTCGTGGTTCTGATGGGTATCACACTGAGGCTTGTGGTGCTGACGGGCATGGTTCTGTAGGTTCTGGTTCTGATGGGTCCAGTCTTGTGGGGACTGATTCTGGAATTTGGTCTTGCCGGGCTGTCCCGGTCATCATGAATTATCAGTCAGATTGTTTTGTTGGGAATTTCAGTTTCGAAAAGCGTCTGGTATCCGCTTTTAAGGGGGGGGGGGGTAATGTTATGATCATGTCTGCAGCGTTTACTGCTGGCTGCAGTGGTATTGTAACCCAAGCAGTTCTGATGTCATTACATGCATTTTCTTGCATAGTTTGGTTTGCACTTAAACTAGTTGCTGATTCCATCTGCAGTCACTCTGAAATTAATGACAGTTTAACATGCTCTTGTGTAAACAAACATTGTCTGCTGCAGTGGAGGGGCAGTCCCTTTCCTGCAGGCTGCATATCATTGTCTGCCTTTTCCTGCTATCAGCCTGTGATTAATTACCATTCACTTGTGTGGGAATCTGCAGGTCTGCTCCCATTGGATGACCTCAGTATAAAGAACTGCTTCCTGCAATGTCTCATGGGCTACCATAGTCTCAGATTCTATCTGTTACTCTGCTCGTGCCCCACCTCGTTCCTGGTCCGTGTGGACTGCGCTGACTCCTGCGAAGGGGTCAGCGAGTCCTCCTAGTTCTGCTCTTGTTCTAGAAGTTGTTACTTGCTTGTCTTGTGTCATATATTGGTTCATCGCCAATATATACGCTTACTTGCGCATTTTGTTATTTTCCTTGTATTCGTGTTACGTTGATACATCAGTGTCGCTGATATATACGTACACGAACTGTTTATATCCTGTGTTCCGTTAATCAGCGTTCCAGCACGCTGAGCTAGTTATCCTGTTCCTGGTCCTGTTTGTGGATTGCGTTCATCTCTGCGAAGAGATAGCGAATCCTTCTGAGTCCTGTTCCCTGTATTACTCCAGTCTTAGTCAGAGTTCCTGCTTATGTCATATATCGGTTCATTGCCGATATATACATATGTTAGTCAGACGTTACGAATAGTTTCATTGATAGCTGTAATTGTAATACGCTAGGAAATCATACTTATTGTATATTTATCTGTGTTACGTTCATCTATCTTGATCCTGCTATTTCTGACTATCCTGTCCTGTCTTTGTGAGGCACGCCATCGCCGCAACGCATTGGCTGCCTCATTCCAGTCTGTCTGGTTTTGGACGCTTGCTGTCGCTAAGTAGCCGCTAGCTAGCAAGCGTTCATTCTGTCTACTTGTTCTGATCTCCTCAGTCCTGGTTTATGCGCTCAGCGCTACTTTGCGCTGAGACGTTATTGCGAAAGTGTTGTTTGTGGCTGTTCGGATCTGCACCGGCTCTGTGCACCACAATCTCCTATTGGAGTCAGTCCTCTCCTCCACTAAACTGGGGATATCCTGATCCCTTGTGCTGGTGTGTGTACCTCCTTCACGTCAGCTTATGTGTTGTATGCTGACTGTGGAGATTACACCTCCAAGCTTAACACTGGGGAGCAATGTTACCTACGCTGTCTGGGGGGCAATGTTACCTACGCTGTCTGGGGGGCAGTGCTAGCTACGCTGTCTGGGGGGCATTGCTAGCTACGCTGTCTGGGGGGCATTGCTAGGCTAGCTACGCTGTCTGGGGGGCATTGCTAGCTACGCTGTCTGGGGGGCATTGCTAGCCACGCTGACTGGGGGCATTGCTAGCTACGCTGTCTGGGGGGAATTGCTAGCCACGCTGTCTGGGGGCATTGCTAGCCACGCTGACTGGGGGCATTGCTAGCCACGCTGACTGGGGGCATTGCTAGCCACGCTGTCTGGGGGCAATGCTACCTACGCTGTCTTGGGGGCAATGCTACCTACGCTGTCTGGGGGGCAATGCTACCTACGCTGTCTGGGGGGCAATGCTACCTACGCTGTCTGGGGGGCAATGCTACCTACGCTGTCTGGGGGGCAATGCTACCTACGCTGTCTGGGGGGCAATGCTACCTACGCTGTCTGGGGGGCAATGCTACCTACGCTGTCTGGGGGGCAATGCTACCTACGCTGTCTGGGGGGCAATGCTACCTACGCTGTCTGGGGGCATTGCTACCTACGCTGTCTGGTGGGCATTGCTACCTACGCTGTCTGGGGGCAATGCTACCTACGCTGTCTGGGGGCAATGCTACCTATGCTGTCTGGGGGCAATGCTACCTACGCTGTCTGGGGGCAATGCTACCTACGCTGTCTGGGGGCAATGCTACCTACGCTGTCTCGGGGCAATGTTATCTACGCTGTCTGGGGGGGCAATGTTACCTACGCTGTCTGGGGGGCAATGTTACCTACGCTTTCTGGGGGCAATGCTACCTACGCTGTCTGGGGGCAGTGCTACCTACGCTGTCTGGGGGGCAGTGCTACCTACGCTGTCTGGGGGGCAGTGCTACCTACGCTGTCTGGGGGGCAGTGCTACCTACGCTGTCTGGGGGGCAGTGCTACCTACGCTGTCTGGGGGGCAGTGCTACCTACGCTGTCTGGGGGGCAGTGCTACCTACGCTGTCTGGGGGCATTAGTACCTACGCTGTCTGGGGGGCAATACTACCTACGCTGTCTGGGGGCAATACTACCTACGCTGTCTGGGGGCAATACTACCTACACTGTCCAGCCCACCCTCCTCTCAGTGACTCCTCCACTACTCTGCTCAGTGTCTCTCTCCTCTTCCCCCAGGTTCTCCCTCATGTCTCCTCACCCAGCCTCCTCTCAGTGACCCACACTACTCTCCTTAGTGTCTCTCCCCCTTCCACTCATGACCCCTCCACTACTCGTCTCTGTGTCTCTCTCCCCTTCATGCCCCCTCCCCCAGCCTTGCTGTGTCTCTCTCCCCTTCCCCCAGGTTCTCCCTCATGCCCCCTCGCCCAGCCTCCTCTCAGTGACCCCTCCAGTACTCTCCCCAGTGTCTCTCCCCTAGACATATTAAAATGATTCGAGATTCGAATCAAAGATCCGGATCTTTTCAATAATCCGATTCGAATCATCCGAATCATTGAAAAGATCCGGACTGCCCATCTCTAGTGTGAACCAGGCCTTTGCAAATTGTGTAACATGCATTATGGAATTTTTTTAATGTCTGGCAAAATTTGCATGCACTCTACAGGGGCGTAACTCGAAATCACTGCAAAGCCCCGCCCCCCCTCTGCAAACTTTGGATGGGGCCCCCTGCACACTGAACATGGACTGTCTATAAATCTTAGCCTACAAAACTTTGTATGATTTGTTATCAGTGGCTGAGCAGATGCAGTCATTAGAACAATTGTGCAGAGAACAGAAAGCAGGGTCTATTGTTACGCCTCTGACTCTCTGTGCATGTAAATTTAATGGAGTGTGAATATACCCCCTGTGCGCTGTCGCATATGAACATACTGTCTGTACAAATCTGCGCTGTAATAGTTAGTTATTTAACATACTTTTTTTTTCAGGAAATTTCTTCATAAATATGCGATAATGTGCACATTTCATCTAAATTTTATGTACTGGGAAAAATAAAGTTGGACGGACAAAGTGGCTATTTTAACCCTTAGGCCCGGTTCACATTAGCGGTCGCCGTCCGGAATCGCCGTGCCGGAGCCGGACCGCATGCAGAACGGACGGAACGGACGCACGGCATAGCAATGAAAGCCTATGCGTCCGTTCACATGCGTCCGTTTCGTCCGGACCGGATCCGGACTCCGGCATAAGACCCAACATGCGCTATTTTTTGGTCCGGCTCCTCCGGCAGCCGTATCCGGAGCGGAGCCGGATTGCACCATCCGGCCAATACAAACCAATGAGAACCGGAGAGCGCACAACACACTGGCTAAAAATCCGGATGTTCTACCCCACTTCCTATGCGTATTGAAGCGGCGATTTTGGATGGGGACACATGGGCAAGCATTTTGGAGTGGAGCAGCAGTGATTTTAAATGTGCTGGAGATGTTGGCAGTATGTCGGAGGTGGAGGTGAGTGCTAAACAGCGGAGGGCCTGATTCCACAGGTCCACCTTCTGCTGACCTCCCAGACCCCAACATTTTTATTCCTTTTCTACTATCTTTTGCCAAACGGATCCGGATCGCATCCTGATGAACACCTGATGCAAACTGTCCGGATCCGGTCAGGTCATCCGGTCCGTTTGGCAGAGAACCGCAAGTGTGAACGGGGCCTAAGATGTAAAAAAATTAGGTAAAATGATTTTTTTTTTTTTTTTTTAATAATAAACCACATTTTTAGAATGCATTTTTAATTTGCTATAGAGCTGCCCTGGGTGTTAAAAATGATGCTCGGTTCACTTTAAGTCAAGCACTCCTGGCGTAGGGGGGGACCGCAAAGTGTGACTTTCGCTAGGCATTTTGCCCTAACGCATCGCAGCAGTGGGAAATAGCACTGAGAGACCCTGGTGTGCCTACCGCTGTGTCTGGAGTTCCCTACTCTCTTATAGTGTACCTGCTCGTGGTACCTCTCAAAACACGCCCCTAGGCATAGGCCAGGCTGGTCAGGGCAGGCGAGACAATAAACAGTGGTTTTACACCTTGTTCCAGCCCTGCTGCAGACACGACAACGTTTTCTTCGGGTGCATTGACCTGGGGTACACGGAATCGGATAGGCGTAATGCATTCCATGCAGCCGGCTAGTTGCATTTTGGGGTTGGGCCCGGACACCTCCTGGATACAGGAGTTCCATAGTGATCTGTCTCTGAAATTGAAGAAACGATCCAGTTTTCCCAGCTTTAGTGTAGAGAACAAAGCTGTTGTAAACTGCCAATTAAATTAGATAAAAAGACACTTTTTTATACCAGCGTCTTGTTTTACGGGAAAGTAAATAGGGCGCTAACCTCTGGTCATTTAAGTCCACCCCTCCCATGTTAGTATTATACTCGTGGATGACAAAAACTTCAATGACCTTAGTTCGCCGTTGAATTTGGACTGTCGTGTCTGCGTGAATGGTGGACAGAAAGTAAACGTCCCTCTTGTCCTTCCATTTCACCGCGAGCTAGTGTTGGGCGAACATCTAGATGTTCGGGTTCGGGCCGAACAGGCCGAACATGGCCGCGATGTTCGGGTGTTCGACCCGAACTCCGAACATAATGGAAGTCAATGGGGACCCGAACTTTTGTGCTTTGTAAAGCCTCCTTACATGCTACATACCCCAAATTTACAGGGTATGTGCACCTTGGGAGTGGGTACAAGAGGAAAAAAAATTTAGCAAAAAGAGCTTATAGTTTTTGAGAAAATCGATTTTAAAGTTTCAAAGGGAAAACTGTCTTTTAAATGCGGGAAATGTCTGTTTTCTTTGCACAGGTAACATGCTTTTTGTCGGCATGCAGTCATAAATGTAATACATATAAGAGGTTCCAGGAAAAGGGACCGGTAATGCTAACCCAGCAGCAGCACACGTGATGGAACAAGAGGAGGGTGGCGCAGGAGGAGAAGGCCACGCTTTGAGACACAACAACCCAGGCCTTGCATGAGGACAAGAAGCGTGCGGATAGCAATTTGCATTTTGTCGCCATGCAGTCATAAATGTAATACAGATGAGAGGTTCAATAAACAGGGACCGGAAACGCTAACCCATCACAGATGTTCATTGTTCATGTTACTTGGTTGGGGTCCGGGAGTGTTGCGTAGTCGTTTCCAATCCAGGATTGATTCATTTTAATTTGAGTCAGACGGTCTGCATTTTCTGTGGAGAGGCGGATACGCCGCCGATCTGTGACGATGCCTCCGGCAGCACTGAAACAGCGTTCCGACATAACGCTGGCTGCCGGGCAAGCCAGCACCTCTATTGCGTACATTGCCAGTTTGTGCCAGGTGTCTAGCTTCGATACCCAATAGTTGAAGGGTGCAGATGGATTGTTCAACACAGCTACGCCATCTGACATGTAGTCCTTGACCATCTTCTCCAGGCGATCGGTGTTGGAGGTGGATCTGCACGCTTGCTGTTCTGTGTGCTGCTGCATGGGTGTCAGAAAATTTTCCCACTCCAAGGACACTGCCGATACCATTCCCTTTTGGGCACTAGCTGCGGCTTGTGTTGTTTGCTGCCCTCCTGGTCGTCCTGGGTTTGTGGAAGTCAGTCTGTCGGCGTACAACTGGCTAGAGGAGGGGGAGGATGTCAATCTCCTCTCTAAAGTCTCCACAAGGGCCTGCTGGTATTCTTCCATTTTGACCTGTCTGGCTCTTTCTTCAAGCAGTTTTGGAACATTGTGTTTGTACCGTGGATCCAGAAGGGTATAAACCCAGTAATTGGTGTTGTCCAGAATGCGCACAATGCGTGGGTCGCGTTCAATGCAGTCCTAGGCCGAAGAGGTCATAGCCTAGGGTCACAAAACCTGTTTATTGGGCAATTTCAATGGTGGCGAGTCTGACATACATAAATCGCAGCAATGGCCGTTAGCAACGTCTGAATCTCACGAAATGTCTCATGCAGGTAGAAGACATATTGTTAGACTTGGGCTCCAAAGATGGGTTCCCTACATCTCTGCAAACCAGAGTTACAGGGCTCCAAATTTGGTAAAATCCCCCATAGGCTTTCATTGGGCCTCCTATTTACAGTTCCAAAATCTCACATCTTTTCAAAGGGCAATTACTCAGCAGTGGCAAATTTTCTAGCATTGTAGGGACCCTTAGGGGGAACATGACTGGTGAGTTTCGGGCCCCTAGGCCGAAGAGGTCATAGCCTAGGGTCACAAAAACCTGTTTATTGGGGCTATTTCAATGGTAGTGATGGTGACGTACATAAATCGCAGCAATGGCCGTTAGCAAAGTCTGAATCTCACGAAATGTCTCATGCAGGTAGAAGACATATTGTTAGACTTGGATTCCAAAGATGGGGTCCCTACATCTCTGCAAACCAGAGTTACAGGGGTCCAAAATTGGTAAAATCCCCTATAGGCTTTCATTGGGCCTCCTATTTACCGTTCCAAAACCTCACACCATTTCAAAGGGCAATGGCTCAGCAGTGGCAAAACTCACCAGTCATGATCCCCCTAAGGGTCCCTACAAAAAAAAGAAAAGATGTGAGATTTTGGAAAGTGAGATAGGGAGCCAATGAAATCCTATGGGGGATTTTACCAATTTTGGACCCCTGTAACTCTGGTTTGCAGAGATGTAGGGACCCCATCTTTGGAATCCAAGTCTAACAATATGTCTTCTACCTGCATGAGACATTTCGTGAGATTCAGACTTTGCTAACGGCCATTGCTGCGATTTATGTACGTCACCATCACTACCATTGAAATAGCCCCAATAAACAGGTTTTTGTGACCCTAGGCTATGACCTCTTCGGCCTAGGGGCCCGAAACTCACCAGTCATGTTCCCCCTAAGGGTCCCTACAATGCTAGAAAATTTGGTACTGCTGAGCCATTGCCCTTTGAAAAGATGTGAGATTTTGGAAAGTGAAATAGGGAGCCAATGAAATCCTATGGGGGATTTTACCAATTTTGGACCCCTGTAACTCTGGTTTGCAGAGATGTAGGGACCCCATCTTTGGAATCCAAGTCTAACAATATGTCTTCTACCTGCATGAGACATTTCGTGAGATTCAGACTTTGCTAACGGCCATTGCTGCGATTTATGTACGTCACCATCACTACCATTGAAATAGCCCCAATAAACAGGTTTTTGTGACCCTAGGCTATGACCTCTTCGGCCTAGGGGCCCGAAACTCACCAGTCATGTTCCCCCTAAGGGTCCCTACAATGCTAGAAAATTTGGTACTGCTGAGCCATTGCCCTTTGAAAAGATGTGAGATTTTGGAAAGTGAAATAGGGAGCCAATGAAATCCTATGGGGGATTTTACCAATTTTGGACCCCTGTAACTCTGGTTTGCAGAGATGTAGGGACCCCATCTTTGGAATCCAAGTCTAACAATATGTCTTCTACCTGCATGAGACATTTCGTGAGATTCAGACTTTGCTAACGGCCATTGCTGCGATTTATGTACGTCACCATCACTACCATTGAAATAGCCCCAATAAACAGGTTTTTGTGACCCTAGGCTATGACCTCTTCGGCCTAGGGGCCCGAAACTCACCAGTCATGTTCCCCCTAAGGGTCCCTACAATGCTAGAAAATTTGCCACTGCTGAGTAATTGCCCTTTGAAAAGATGTGAGATTTTGGAACTGTAAATAGGAGGCCCAATGAAAGCCTATGGGGGATTTTACCAAATTTGGAGCCCTGTAACTCTGGTTTGCAGAGATGTAGGGAACCCATCTTTGGAGCCCAAGTCTAACAATATGTCTTCTACCTGCATGAGACATTTCGTGAGATTCAGACGTTGCTAACGGCCATTGCTGCGATTTATGTACGTCAGACTCGCCACCATTGAAATTGCCCAATAAACAGGTTTTGTGACCCTAGGCTATGACCTCCTCGGCCTAGGACTGCATTGAACGCGACCCACGCATTGTGCGCATTCTGGACAACACCAATTACTGGGTTTATACCCTTCTGGATCCACGGTACAAACACAATGTTCCAAAACTGCTTGAAGAAAGAGCCAGACAGGTCAAAATGGAAGAATACCAGCAGACCCTTGTGGAGACTTTAGAGAGGAGATTGACATCCTCCCCCTCCTCTAGCCAGTTGTACGCCGACAGACTGACTTCCGCAAACCCAGGACGACCAGGAGGGCAGCAAACAACACAAGCCGCAGCTAGTGCCCAAAAGGGAATGGTATCGGCAGTGTCCTTGGAGTGGGAAAATTTTCTGACACCCATGCAGCAGCACACAGAACAGCAAGCGTGCAGATCCACCTCCAACACCGATCGCCTGGAGAAGATGGTCAAGGACTACATGTCAGATGGCGTAGCTGTGTTGAACAATCCATCTGCACCCTTCAACTATTGGGTATCGAAGCTAGACACCTGGCACAAACTGGCAATGTACGCAATAGAGGTGGCTTGCCCGGCAGCCAGCGTTATGTCGGAACGCTGTTTCAGTGCTGCCGGAGGCATCGTCACAGATCGGCGGCGTATCCGCCTCTCCACAGAAAATGCAGACCGTCTGACTCAAATTAAAATGAATCAATCCTGGATTGGAAACGACTACGCAACACTCCCGGACCCCAACCAAGTAACATGAACAATGAACATCTGTGATGGGTTAGCGTTTCCGGTCCCTGTTTATTGAACCTCTCATCTGTATTACATTTATGACTGCATGGCGACAAAATGCAAATTGCTATCCGCACGCTTCTTGTCCTCATGCAAGGCCTGGGTTGTTGTGTCTCAAAGCGTGGCCTTCTCCTCCTGCGCCACCCTCCTCTTGTTCCATCACGTGTGCTGCTGCTGGGTTAGCGTTACCGGTCCCTTTTCCTGGAACCTCTTATATGTATTACATTTATGACTGCATGCCGACAAAAAGCATGTTACCTGTGCAAAGAAAACAGACATTTCCCGCATTTAAAAGACAGTTTTCCCTTTGAAACTTTAAAATCGATTTTCTCAAAAACGATAAGCTCTTTTTGCTAAATTTTTTTTTCCTCTTGTACCCACTCCCAAGGTGCACATACCCTGTAAATTTGGGGTATGTAGCATGTAAGGAGGCTTTACAAAGCACGAAAGTTCGGGTCCCCATTGACTTCCATTATGTTCGGAGTTCGGCCATGTTCGGCCCGAACCCGAACATCTAGATGTTCGCCCAACACTACACGTGACCCGTTCGGCCAATCACAGCGCTAGCCGAACGTTCGGGTAACGTTCGGCCATGCGCTCTTAGTTCGGCCATATGGCCGAACAGTTTGGCCGAACACCATCAGGTGTTCGGCCGAACCCGAACATAACCCGAACAGGGTGATGTTTTGCAGAACCCGAACAGTGGCGAACACTGTTCGCCCAACACTACCGCGAGCAGGTTGTCAGCACTCAAGGCGGCCCTCTGCCCCCGTTGAAGTCTGGTGGTAATGAGCCATTGTGGGAAGCTCCGGCGACTAGACCGCACGGTGCCACAGCATCGGATTCCTTCTAACTTTAAGTGCTGATAGAGGGCCACACTTGAGTAGTAATTGTCCACATAAAGATGGTACCCCTTCTGGAACATGGGTGACGCCAAGTCCTACACAACCTTTCCACTGCTCCCCAGGTAGTCAGGGCATCCAACCGGCTCTAATTTGGAGTCTTTTCCCTCATAGACCCTAAAATAAGATGTATAGCCTGTGGCCCTTTCACAGAGCTTATACAGTTTCACCCCATACCGGGCGCGCTTGATTGGGATGTACTATTTGATGCCAAGGCGCCCGGTAAAACGTATGAGGGACTCGTCTACGCAGATTTGCTGTTCAGGGGTATAAGCATCTGTAAATTTGGATGACAGGTGGTCTATGAGGGGCTGAATTTTGTGGAGCCAGTCAAAAGCAGGGTGGTCACTTCGATGACAGGTTTTGTCATCATTGAAGTGCAGGAAGCGCAGGATGTTCTCAAATCGTGTCCTGGACATGGCAGCAGAGTACAGGGAAACATGACATGCTGGGTCCATAGACCAATACAGTGTTCTCCCCAGGCTCTTTTAGCCGGGTGCTCCACCCTGCTAGATTTGGTGACCACCCGGCTGTCATCGGCTTACCTCCTCATCTCCTCTTATGATGTAAGCAGAGTTGCCCTGCATTTTCATCTTGCCCCACCCGGCTGCTTTTTCATGCCACCCGGCTGCTATTTCATGCCACCCGGCTGGAAAAAAAATTCTGAGGAGAACCCTGCCAATAAGACCGCAACACATTCTGTTTCATTAGTCACATGTGTAAGAGAAGGCCCCAAAAAATGTTAATGTCGGAAACTTGGACTGGTTTCCACCAAAAAGGCTAGGCAAGGAAGACATCTGGATTGGTGGTTAGAAATTGTGGGGCTTTACGGTTGGTCTCTGCCACGACTAGGTCTAAGAGATCCTGGGTGATGAACAGATAAAAAAAAAGTCTAGGGCCGATCCTAGATTATCTGTCTCCACTTGGACTCCAGACTGGGCGGTGAAAGGGGGCAGTATGGGTGTGGCGGTATCAGGGGATTGCCAATTTGGATTTGCCAGCACCTCTGGTAAACTAGGGGTAGTACGGGCCCGTCTTCTTGGTGGTTGCGACTGGGATCTTACTGCACGTGCCACCGAACCAGTTTCAACTTCCATGCTGGTGCTCGCCACTTCACCAGGGTCTACAGAAGTACTGGTGCTAGGTCCAGGAGATGTTGTGCTGCTGGTGCCTGCCCCACCATGAAATCTCAGACCAGCACTAACACCACTCTGCTGCCTTTGAGGCTGATCTTGCGCCACCTGCGGTCCAACGACATGGGGTGTGGTACGCCTGGCTCTAGCCAGGACCTCAACCTCGTCATCGCTATCGGTCAGTGAGCCACTGCTCAATTCATTTTCAAACTCTAACCCAGATGATTCGTCGAATGGTTCATCCCAATCGTCCTCACCCGACTGGGCCATGTACCTGAACACCTCATCATCGGAATACCCCTTTCTTGCCATGGTGGACTGCTAAATTTAGGGGGTATTCCTCTGAGACTACCCAGGAAAAAGAGCACCTACCTAGCGAAAGGGAGTATTTGAGAGGTAGAAAGCTGTGGTCACTGAGTTTTGATTAAAAAAAAATCAAAACTGATGTTTACAGTGCCACAGCTAGTGTACAGTATTTTTTACAGTGATCAGAAAAAAAAATTCTGTCACTGCGGTGGGGCGGGCTGAACGCAAGTGCAGGCAAACGATCAGGCCTGATCGGGCAAACACTGGGTTTTTTTAGTGGATCCTAGTGACCCTAATAGATCTGACTGCGATCAGTAATGATCACTTACAGATACTATATAGTACCAATGTTGATTAGCGACAGTGATGACGCTAATTAGTGACTGTGGTGCAGTGGGCTGAGCACTAACTGACACTAACAAAGGGGCCTAGCTAACTGGCCTAACTGCAAACACTAGTTGTCACAGACCCCAAGGCCGGTCTGCGGATGGGGTAAATCGATCAGCGTCAGAAATCCTCTCACACGGTCATTTGTTCATCACGAAGAGTAACCCGCGTTCGTAATTTGATGAACTGACTAATGGAGGGAGCGTTCTGCCACTAACTAATTCACCACACACATACAATTCAAAAATCTGCCACCAAGCGAGTTACACAGCCCGCTACTGTAATTATACTAGGACTTGGAGAACGCTTTAGTAACCCCTAGCAGTATGCAGGAACCTGGGTCAGATCGTTATATCTGGGCCAGGTTCTCGCATGCGGGTTATAAAGGTATACTTCTATTAAACACAGGGTAGCGATTTCAGAAGAATAGGTACGATTGGGTATGTTCAGCAACAGGTCATAACCACTAAACGATTTTTAAAACGTTTAATAACAAAAATGCATTACATACAGTTATATACACCTATTAACATATAAACACAGATAAAATCAGAAAGTTCTTACTTAGTTCGCTGAGCAGTCCATTTGAAGAATGAAGAAAAATAGTCCAGTTTAAAAGTAGTCATTCCGGTTAAAAGTCCTTGAGCACTGCAGGCGCTGGCTCTCCTTAAAGAGACACTGAAGCGGAAAAAAAATATATGATATAATGAATTGGTTGTGTACTATGAATAATTACTAGAAGATTAGCAGCAAAGAAAATATTCTCATACTTTTATTTTCAGGTATATAGTGTTTTTTCTAACATTGCATTATTCTATAATATGTGCAGATTACACAACACTCAGCATTCAAAATGATTCTTTCAGAGCAGTCTGTGAAGTAATGACATCTCCTCTGGCAGAGGAAAAGTAAATAGTCCAGGAACAGTTGAGATAATAAAAGTCAGATAACAGCCCTCTCCACGACTAAAGGGGCCCATACACTCAGCCGATTTTCTGGCTGACCGATCGATCCCGATCGATCGATTGATCGTTTGCAAATCTGTTGGCCAATCGACCGATCGATGGCCGATTTCGATCGATTTCGATGGCTTTCCATCGAACTGGCTGGGTGGAAAATTTAGGTCGATCTGATGAGATTGCTTATCAGTTTGCATTGGCCTTAATATAAATCTGATGGCAAAGAAATGCCATCAGATCGAATTTCAATAGATTTCAAACTGAAATCTATTGGAATTCTATCCTGGTAAAAAATGTTCTAAAAACGCATCAGATAGATCATCAGATGCATTTCTTATCTGCTGCCAATCTGACGAGTGTATATGACCTTTACTTAGTCGGAGAGCTTAATGGCTTGTTTGCATAGAGATAACAAATGGAGTTTCGCAACTCTTCCTGTACTGGAAACAATTAGACTGATGTATCTGATCTTAATGTTTTATTTCTTAGCTGTACTACACATACAAATCATAATATAATTTTTTTTTCGCTTCAGTGTCTCTTTAAGCGCCTGCATGAACGTTCCTGGTCGATGGAATTTAAAGAACTGGGCAGGTTTGGTCCCGCCCCACTTTTTATAGGACCTGAGTTCTGGGCTGTCACTAGCTGGAAAGTAGGTGTGTTTAAGGCAGGGTTATCTCCTGGAAGCCAGGTTGCCACCAATTTATTAATAATCTGTGTGACTCCGCCCCAGATAGGCGCATTGCAAATCCGAGACGATATTCATAAGCGGAATGCGACCCTGTATTAAACGAGGCTATACATGCCTAGTCTGTCGCATTCGCTCTACGCAGGCCGGATAAAGTGGATTCTCTACCGATTCCTGGTAGCTAGAAAATTGCAATTCCTGTGTATGATAGAACTGATTCCTAGGTATCAGGAAATGTAATTTTTGTCTTGCTGTGCCAACCCCATTTTGAATTATTAATACATAAAGTTCCCTTTGTCTGGAGCTTATGAGTTTGGGAGGGAATTTTGAATCTCAACCAGTTTGAGCTGGCTTGGGGAACATGAGCTGGGTGACCAAATGGCTTCTGCCCAGGGGAGCTGGCCACTTGTGACATTCTTTCCTGACACAGGATGTGGGGGAAGGTTACTGTACTCTCTGCAATGTTCTCAGAGGGGGAACGAGAAAGGAAAGGCATTTTTTTTGTACAGTTACACAGCACTGACAGCGCTGGACCATACGAAAATCGTTGTGATTCCGCGCACGACTTTCCGTAATGTTCGTCACACTAGTGATACTAAAAAAGTGACAGTTTTCACTGATTACTGTTTTTAGATCACTAGGATAGTGACAGGGGGGTGGTGGCGAGTGGGAAATCAGAGGCAATCAGAAAAAATCACAGGACAATCAAAGCCAATCACGAGAAAACAAAGCCAAGCACAGGGCAATCACGGGACAATCAAAGCCAATCACAGGGCAATCACAGCCAATCACAGGGCAATCAAAGCCAATCACGAGACAATCAAAGCCGATCACGGGACAATCCAAGCCAATCACAGGGCAATCACGGGACAATCAAAGCCGATCACGGGACAATCAAATACAAGTACAGCACAATCAAATACAAGTACAGCACAATCAAATACAATTACAGCACAATCAAATACAATTACAGCACAATCAAATACGATGTCAGCACAATCAAATACGATGTCAACACAATCAAATACAATTACAGCACAATCACGGGGCAGACTGGGTCCTGATCTGATGGGTGGCAGACACAGGGGGTGACGGTGGGAGATCAGTGAGGGATTACAGGGGAGAATAGATGTAAACAATGCACTGGGGAAGTTATCAGGAGGTGGGGTCTGAGGGCAATCTGAGGGTTTGGGTGGGTGATCAGGTGCCCCCAAGGGACAGTTTAGGGTCTGCTCTGATGGGTGGTGGTGACAAGGGGTGATAGACAGGTGACAGACAGGTGATAGATGATCAGTGGGTAAGGCAGATGTATACAATTGTATAGAGTATACAGGGGTGTGGTCTGGGGGGATTTGAGGGTGGGGGGGTGATCAGGGGACCCTAGGGGGCAGTTAGGGACCTAATCTAAATAATAGCGTCAGCAGATAGTGGCAGGGGGTGATTGATGGGTTTATTGGTGGGTGCTTGTGTGTATACAGGGGTGTGCTGGGGTGGTCAGGGGGGGTCCTGAGGGCTGGGGTGGGCGATCGGTAGGTCTGTGTGGGTGAAAACTGGTGTTGCTGCGATCACTTACAGGGCTGCCTCCTCTGATGGTCGCACGACGAAGAGTGCGGAGGAGGAGGCAGCCTGTATAATACACTGTGTCATGTAAACAAAGTGTATTATACACTTTCTATTGGCCCGATTGGGGCTTTCAAACCCCGCCGGCGCTGCTAATTGGCCGGCAGGGTATCGCGCCAGGTGGGCGGGGCTTTTTGCCGGCGGCAGCGCGTGTTATCAATGACGCGATCGCTGGCCGGAGAAGCCTTAAGGACCCGCCGCCGTTCGGCGTATTGCGGTCCTTAAGGCATCCACTTTGCCGCCGCCCATCAGCTGTGGGCGGTCGGCAAGTGGTTAATCACCCATATCTTTAAGAGACTCTGTAACCTTAAAAAGATCCCCTGGGGGGTACTCACCTCGGGTGGGGGAAGCCTCCGGATCCTAATGAGGCTTCCCACGCCGTCCTCTGTCCCACGGGGGTCTCGCTGCAGCCCTCCGAACAGCCGGCGACAGAGCCGACTGTAGCTTCAATATTTACCTTTGCTGGCTCCAGCGGGGGCGCTGTGGCGGCTTTCGACACGGAAATAGACAGAAATACCCGATCTCCGTCGGGTCCGACGGCGATCGGGTATTTCCGCCTACTTCGGAGCCGAGAGCCGTCAGAGCGCCTGCGCAGGAGCCAGAAAGGTAAATATTACGTCACCGCTGCACGGAGGGCTGCAGCGAGACCCCTGACGGATGGAGGACGGCGTGGGAAGCCTCATTAGGATCCGGAGGCTTCCCCCACCCGAGGTGAGTACCCCCCAGGGGACGTTTTGTCGTTACAGTTCCTCTTTAACGGCCTGTAGACTCTCCATTGCCTGAGCTTGGAAAACCATGCCCCCCCCCCCCCCACCATAACTGACATTAAAACTAAAATAAGTTGGATTAAGAATATGGAACAGATGACTGCCTCCCTTAGAGATACTGAACCCAAGTTCCCGAAAACTTTGGGACCCATGTATACTTTCTAATTCGGACCTTATGCCTCCATGAAAGACCCTATTCCTAGTCCTACTTATTTCTCCCACATAACCTCCTAGATCCCTAAAACTACAGATATTTTGTAAAGGCCTTCCAACATCCTTCTAATTGGTCTATCTACCCTAGGCCTATGAACGCTGAGCCTGACCCTTCCCTACTGACTCCCATCCCTATAACCCTTGCCTCCAGTTAAACGATATTCTTTTATCTCCTGTTGTTTCTCTTATGTTCTTCTCAACTACAATATAGTATTTTGCTGATTTACAGTTCCCATAATAGGCAGTTTTGAATTGGACGCTTCTCCCCCTGATTATCTATACAGAGACATTTACACCATGTCGTTCATATTTTTTACTTTACGCTACTCACAGGATATAGACTCTCCTACGATTGTGGTATACTCCTTAGGATACTATGTCAGAGTCTGATGGTTCAGACTGAAGATGCTGTACCCCCTTTGCATACTTTATTCTTGTTATCCATATTTTACTAAGCTAAAAGAATGTACTGTTCCTCCTTGTACAATCTGCCTTTTATGATCTCCTCAAATAATGTTACAAAAAAAAAAAAAAAAAACTTGCTGGTTGAATAAAAGTAACTGTGCCAGGGGTATGAGTAATGAATGTATGTATGAAGTAAAATTAGCCAGGGGTATGAATAATTATGGGCAGCACTGTGTGTGTGTGTGTGTGTGTGTGTGTGTGTGTGTGTGTGTGTGTGTGTGTGTGTGTGTGTGTGTGTGTGTGTGTGTGTGTGTGTGTATATGTATGGTTATGTACACACATACACATACACATACACACACACACACACACACACACACACATCGGGTTGCAAAAGTATTCGGCCCCCTTGAAGTTTTCCACATTTTGTCATATTACTGCCACAAACATGAATCAATTTTATTGGAATTCCACATGAAAGACCAACACAAAGTGGTGTACACATGAGAAGTGTAACGGAAATCGTACATGATTCCAAACATTTTTTACAAATAAATAACTGCAAAGTGGTGTGTGCATAATTATTCAGCCCCCTTTGATCTGAGTGCAGTCAGTTGCCTATAGACATTGCCTGATGAGTGCTAATGACTAAATAGAGTGCACCTGTGTGTAATCTAATGTCAGTACAAATACAGCTGCTCTGTGAGGGCCTCAGAGGTTGTCTAAGAGAATATTGGGAGCAACAACACCGTGAAGTCCAAAGAACACACAAGACAGGTCAGGGATCAAGTTATTGAGAAATTTAAAGCAGGCTTAGGCTACAAAAAGATTTCCAAAGCCTTGAACATCCCATGGAGCACTGTTCAAGCAATCATTCAGAAATGGAAGGAGTATGGCACAACTGTAAACCTACCAAGACAAGGCCGTCCATCTAAACTCACAGGCCGAACAAGGAGAGCGCTGATCAGAAATGCAGTCAAGAGGCCCATGGTGACTCTGGACGAGCTGCAGAGATTTACAGCTCAGGTGGGAGACTCTGTCCATAGGACAACTATTAGTCATGCACTGTACAAAGTTGGCCTTTATGGAAGAGTGGCAAGAAGAAAGGCATTGTTAACAGAAAGCATAAGAAGTCCCGTTTGCAGTTTGCCACAAGCCATGTGGGGGACACAGCACCCATGCGGAAGAAGGTGCTCTGGTCAGATGAGACCAAAATTTTTGGCCAAAATACAAAACGCTATATGTGGCAGAAAACTAACACTGCACATCACTGAACACACCATCCCCACTGTCAAATGTGGTGGCAGCATCATGCTCGGGGGGTGCATCTCTTCAGCAGGGACAGGGAAGCTGGTAAGAGTTGATGGGAAGATGGATGGAGCCAAATACAAGGCAAACTTGGAAGAAAACCTCTTGGAGACTGCAAAAGACCTGAGACTGGGGCGGAGGTTCACCTTCCAGCAGGACAATGACCCTAAACATAAAGCCAGGGCAACAATGGAATGGTTTAAAACAAAACATATCTATGTGTTAGAATGGCCCAGTTAAAGTCCAGATCTAAATCCAATCGAGAATCTGTGGCAAGATCTGAAAACTGCTGTTCACAAACGCTGTCCATCTAATCTGACTGAGCTGGAGCTGTTTTGCAAAGAAGAATAGGCATGTCATGATCGCTGCTGCAGCCGGTATTGCTGGAAGTAGTAGTGCTGCAGCTCAGGCAGTTCTGATCTCTCTCCATGCAAGCTGCATAGCTTTGTCTGCCTTTCCCTGCTGTCAGCTTGTGACTGATTATCATTCACCTGTGTGGGAATCTGCATGTCTGCTCCCATTGGATGACCTCAGTATAAAGATCTGCTTCCTGCAGGACTCCTCGGGTTTTCATAGCTTCAGTTTAAGCCTGTCTTGCTGTCGCTTCAGCCCCCGATCGTGTTTCTTGTTCTAAAGATACTTTGCTGGTCTTTGCATCATATATTGGTTCATTGCCAATATATATGCATACCAGCACGTTTATTATTTTCCTTGTATTCGTGTTACGTTGATACATCAGTGTCGCTGATGTATACGTACACGAACTGTTTATATCCTGTGTGCAGTTAGTCAGCTTTCCAGCACGTTTTGGTAGGTTGCGCGTACCGTGATCACCCGTGCTGAGGTAGTTACCCTGCTCCTGGTTCTGTTTGTGGATTGCGTTCATCTCTGCGAAGAGATAACGAATCCTTCTGAATCCTGTTCTGTTACCGTTTGTGGATTGCGTTCATCTCTGCGAAGAGATAACGAATCCTTCTGAATCCTGTTCTGTTACCGTTTGTGGATTGCGTTCATCTCTGCAAAGAGATAACGAATCCTTCTGAATCCTGTTCTGTTACCATTTGTGGATTGCGTTCATCTCTGCGAAGAGATAGCGAATCCTTCTGAGTCCTGTTCCCTGTATTGCTCCAGTCTAAGTCAGTGTTCCTGCTTATGTCATATATCGGTTCATTGCCGATATATACATATGTTAGTCAGACGTTACAAATAGTTTCATTGATAGCTGTAATTGTAATACGCTAGGAAAACATACTTATTGTATTTTTGTCTGTGTTACGTTCATCTATCTTGATCCTGCTATTTCCTGACTATCCTGTCCTGTCTTTGTGAGGCACGCCATCGCTGCAAACGCATTGGCTGCCTCATTCCAGTCTGTCTTGTTGTGGACGCTTGCTGTCACTAAGTAGCGGCTAGCTAGCAAGCGTTCATTCTGTCTACCTGTCCTGATCTCCTCAGTTCTGGTTTATGCGCTCAGCGCTACCTTGCGCTGAGACGTTATCGCAAAAGTATTGTTTGTGGCTGTCGGATCTGCACCGGCTCTGTGCGCCACAATCTCCTTTTGGAGTCAGTCCTCCCCTCCACTATACTAGGGATAGCCTGTTTCCTTGTGCTAGTGTGTGTACCTCCTCCACGTCAGCTCATGCGTTGCATGCTGACTGTGGAGAATACACCACCAAGCCTTACATTATGAAAACCCCAATACCAATCCCCATTGTGGGGGGGATTCCCAGAAAGTATGACACTGTTAATTATGGTTCCTGTTCCTTTAAGAAATTTGAAGAACTTAACTCTGAAACAGAAAATGAGTTTTTCTCTGAATGTGCCAGGTTCCTGGCCAATCCCGATCTCCAAGCGACTCCTGTTTCAACCTGGGCACTCCAATTAAGTTATATTCTGTTTAAAGGGGAATTATTTCAGTGGGCATTTGATGTTCTCAATCATTCCGATTTGAAAGAGAGACCGCTGGAATTTCTAGCGTTTGTGATCCATAACTGGTTGCGCATAGATCCATTGCCTTTTCCTCTAAATGAACTCCTGGCAGCAGGCCAATCAGCTTCCCCTTCAATTGCTTGCAAAAATGATCAGCAAGCAGAAAGTGTTACTGATAATTTTCCTGCAGCCTTGAATAAATCACCAAAAACAGCAGGGTCTAAGGCAAAACGCAAACGTTCTAAGAAACGTGTCCGATCTGCAGAGTCGTTATCCTTAGCGACTGAGACCTATAATGAGATTCTGCCATTAACAGATAATGAAATGCAAGGGGAGTTAAATGGACTTATGAAACTACTAATGAACTTTCATCACTGGCTAGGGAAAATAAAGATTTTTGTTTAAAAGAATTATCTGAGTATGATTATGAGGAGATATTACAGAGTATTGAACAAATCAACTTATTTGTGAAGCAAGGAAAGTTTGCATACACTACAGTTCAACACTTGCTACAGGTATTGGAGATTCTTAAGAATAAGGAATCTGCCAATCACCTGCTAATTAACCCTATACATGGGCCTGCCACAATCATATCTGCCAACTGTGATCAGCCTAAATGTTTCGCTGTTAAGTATGCATGGGATCCTCCATTCGAGAGGGGAGAGATGGAAGCCCTGGTCTGTGAATGGAAGAATGATTCAAGTTCATTTTGTCAATTTTACAGTGCAAAAAGTGAAATGGTATTGAATGCATGCATTAAGTCAGCCTATAACCTAATAGAGACTGGTGTGTGTAGGTATGACTGTGTGGCTCCTTTGATTGATGTGTGGGAACTGATTTTGGATGATTTTTATGTGACTCCGAATTCGCAAATATAGCGTTCTGACCCGCCTGCTTCAGCACCTTTCGCTGATTCAGCAGGTGATTCGGAGCTCTTTTTGTGTGAAATTGAAGTTCCTGCAATTCCACCCTGTACCATGGATAACTCAGTGTTACTTCCCAGTAAAACAGAAGCCACTGATACTTTCTTAACCTTGCCCTGCACAATTTCTCAGAGAATCCAGAGGTCCTGCTGACTTCCGAGTCCAGTCTAGCCAGTACTCATGAGTCTTTGTTCAGTGAAACAGACACCAGAAAAATCTTGCCTGCCTCTGCAAACACTTCTGCAGAAATTACCTGTGTTAATAAAGTTCAACTCCTGTCTGATCCAGCAGATGCCAATAGATGCACTACATCAGTTTCCGAGTCCCAGCAATCCTGTCTAGAAACCTCAGAACCCCAGCATCTGAATTTTTCAATTTTACAAATGAATGGTGATTCAGATGCGCAAACATTGTGTCTTGATCTTCCTGTTTCTACACCTCGCTCTAGTTTCGTGAATAGCTCAGAGCATCTGCTATGTGAACCTGAAATCGCAGAATTATTACCTTGTTCAGAAAATGTTCCAGTAAATTTGCCCTGTACCATGAATTGTGCAGTAGATCTCTCCTATGAAGCTCAGGTCACAGAATCCTTATGCTGTCCAGCAGGTGCTTCCATGGTTTTGCCCTGCAATATGGACTGTTCAGTGATCATGTCCAGTGAAGCTGGAGTCACAGCGTCCTATGCTTCACCCAGTACTTTGGATACTTCAAACCCTCTAGCAGAAGACTCTGAGGCACTGCTTACCTCAGTGGGTGTTGCAGCAATATTCACTTGTTTAGCAGCTGTCTTAGAATTAAAGTCCACTCTAAATAAACTTGATGAATCTTTGTCTAATGAAGCAGAAGTCATTGAAATATTGTCCTCGTCAGCAAGTGTCTTAGATACCTTGCCCTGTACACAGTCTGATTTAACCAATGTTGTGGAGTCCCTCTCCAGTGTTGTAACAGCCGAGGAACTCCAGCCCTGTCCTCTGAATGTTTCAGAAGTCTTGCCCTGTAACATGAATAATTCTGATTCTCTGGTCAAAATAACAGAAGACTCAGAATTTCAGTCTGATTTAGTAAGCGTTCCCGAAACCCTGCCTTGTATTTTGGAAAATTCTGATTCTCTGGCCGGTGTGGCAGAGATTCCAGAGTTCCCTTCCTGTCCAGGGAATTCCTCAGATTTGCCCAGTTCAGTGGGGGATGCTGTAATATTGACTTGTTTTGCAGCGCCTCATGAGCTCCAATCCAGTGTATTAGATGAGTCTCTGTCCAGTCCAGAGGTAGTTGTGGAGTCCCTATCTGGTTCAGTGCATACATCAGAAGATTTGTCCTGTCTTGTTAGTGCCCCTGAATCTGATTTGTTACTGACTTTGCTGGAATCAGCGACATCTAAGTCTGATCCTGCATTCTCGTGTAAAAGTCCAGTAGTTGCGAAGTCTAGTCATGATGATTTTTTTTTGGCCAGTCCTGGTTTTGGTCCTGTCTTGGCTGACCCTGAGGCTCACAGTTCCTTGACATGCCCAGAGGTTTCTCTTGTGCCAGTGTGCCTAGATGTTCTTTTTGTGCCAGAATGCCCAAGTGTGTCTAAGGTGTTAGCGTGCTCTGATGCTTCCTTAGTGGGAACATGTTCTGATGTTGCCAGTCTGCCTGCATGCCCAGAGGTGGTTCTGGTCCCTGAAAGCCCTGATCTTGATGTTTGTCCTTGTGGCCCTGACTCGGGAATTGCCCTAGGTTCCATAGGGGTTCTTGATAGTTCTCCATGTGAGCCTAAGGGGCGTTCTGACCTGTGGGGATCTCTTTGGAGCTTCAAGGTGTTCTGGGAGGTCTCTGAGAAAACTTGTCCTGGTGCCTTGGACTGGTTCAACAGTGGGTTTTGTGTTGGTAAAGACAGTCCCGGTGGGCATTGCAAAGGCTTTGGCGTTTTTGAACGGTTCCTGGAAGGCGGTGGGTATCGCTCAGGGAGTTTCGGAGGGCTTTCTTCTGGAAATCATGGTTCTGATGGGTGTCACACTGGGCCTTGTAGTACTGATGGGCATGGTTCTGTAGGTTCTGGTTCTGATGGGTCCAGTCTTGTGGGGACTGAATTTGGTCTTGCCGGGCTGTCCCGGTCATCATGAATTATCAGTCAGACTGTTTTGTTGGGAATTTCAGTTTTGAAAAGCGTCTGGAATCCGCTTTTAAGGGCGGGGGTACTGTCATGATCGCTGCTGCAGCCGGTATTGCTGGAAGTAGTAGTGCTGCAGCTCAGGCAGTTCTGATCTCTTTCCATGCAAGCTGCATAGCTTTGTCTGCCTTTCCCTGCTGTCAGCTTGTGACTGATTATCATTCACCTGTGTGGGAATCTGCATGTCTGCTCCCATTGGATGACCTCAGTATAAAGATCTGCTTCCTGCAGGACTCCTCGGGTTTTCATAGCTTCAGTTTAAGCCTGTCTTGCTGTCGCTTCAGCCCCCGATCGTGTTTCTTGTTCTAAAGATACTTTGCTGGTCTTTGCATCATATATTGGTTCATTGCCAATATATATGCATACCAGCACGTTTATTATTTTCCTTGTATTCGTGTTACGTTGATACATCAGTGTCGCTGATGTATACGTACACGAACTGTTTATATCCTGTGTGCAGTTAGTCAGCTTTCCAGCACGTTTTGGTAGGTTGCGCGTACCGTGATCACCCGTGCTGAGGTAGTTACCCTGCTCCTGGTTCTGTTTGTGGATTGCGTTCATCTCTGCGAAGAGATAACGAATCCTTCTGAATCCTGTTCTGTTACCGTTTGTGGATTGCGTTCATCTCTGCGAAGAGATAACGAATCCTTCTGAATCCTGTTCTGTTACCATTTGTGGATTGCGTTCATCTCTGCGAAGAGATAGCGAATCCTTCTGAGTCCTGTTCCCTGTATTGCTCCAGTCTAAGTCAGTGTTCCTGCTTATGTCATATATCGGTTCATTGCCGATATATACATATGTTAGTCAGACGTTACAAATAGTTTCATTGATAGCTGTAATTGTAATACGCTAGGAAAACATACTTATTGTATTTTTGTCTGTGTTACGTTCATCTATCTTGATCCTGCTATTTCCTGACTATCCTGTCCTGTCTTTGTGAGGCACGCCATCGCTGCAAACGCATTGGCTGCCTCATTCCAGTCTGTCTTGTTGTGGACGCTTGCTGTCACTAAGTAGCGGCTAGCTAGCAAGCGTTCATTCTGTCTACCTGTCCTGATCTCCTCAGTCCTGGTTTATGCGCTCAGCGCTACCTTGCGCTGAGACGTTATCGCAAAAGTATTGTTTGTGGCTGTCGGATCTGCACCGGCTCTGTGCGCCACAATCTCCTTTTGGAGTCAGTCCTCCCCTCCACTATACTAGGGATAGCCTGTTTCCTTGTGCTAGTGTGTGTACCTCCTCCACGTCAGCTCATGCGTTGCATGCTGACTGTGGAGAATACACCACCAAGCCTTACAAGGCAAGGATTTCAGTCTCTAGATGTGCAAAGCTGGTATAGACATACTCTAAAAGACTGGCAGCTGTAATTGCAGCAAAAGGTGGTTCTACAAAGTATTGACTCAGGGGGCCGAATAATTACGCACACCCCACTTTGCAGTTATTGATTTGTAAAAAATGTTTGGAATCATGTATGATTTTCGATCCACTTCTCACATGTACACCACTTGGTATTCGTCTTTCACGTGGAATTCCAATAAAATTGATGCGTGTTTGTGGCAGTAATGTGACAAAATGTGGAAAACTTCAAGGGGGCCGAATACTTTTGCAACCCTATGTATGTATGTATGTATGTGTGTGTATCTGTATATGTATATATATATATGTGTGTGTGTGTGTGTGTATATATATATATATATGTATGTATGTATGTGTGTGTGTGTGTGTGTGTGTGTGTGTATGTATATATATGTGTATGTATATATATATATATATATATTTATATTGGTGTGAAAAACTATTTGCCCCCTTCCTGATTTCTTATTCTTTTGCATGTTTGTCACACTTAAATGTTTCTGCTCATCAAAAACCGTTAACTATTAGTCAAAGATAATATAATTGAACACAAAATGCAGTTTTAAATGATGGTTTTTATTATTTAGTGAGAAAAAAACCTTAAAACCTACATGGCCCTGTGTGAAAAAGAAATTGCCCCCTGAACCTAATAACTGGTTGGGCCACCCTTAGCAGCAATAACTGCAATCAAGCATTTGCGATAACTTGCAACGAGTCTTTTACAGCGCTCTGGAGGAATTTTGGCCCACTCATCTTTGCAGAATTGTTGTAATTCAGCTTTATTTGAGGGTTTTCTAGCATGAACCGCCTTTTTAAGGTCATGCCACAACATCTCAATAGGATTCAGGTGCTAAGGGCACAGGACAACTTAATTGCATTAACGGGAAAATGGACGGAGCCATGTATCGTGAAATCCTGAACGACAACCTCCTTCCCTCTGCCAGGAAACTGAAAATGGGTCGTGGATGGGTGTTCCAGCACGACAATGACCCAAAACATACAGCAAAGGCAACAAAGGAGTGGCTCAAGAAGAAGCACATTAAGGTCATGGAGTGGCCTAGTCAGTCTCCGGACCTTAATCCAATAGAAAACCTATGGAGGGAGCTTAAGCTCAGAGTTGCACAGAGACAGCCTCGAAACCTTAGGGATTTAGAGATGATCTGCAAAGAGGAGTGGACCAACATTCCTCCTAAAATGTGTGCAAACTTGGTCATCAATTACAAGAAACGTTTGACCTCTGTGCTTGCAAACAAGGGTTTTTCCACTAAGTATTAAGTCTTTTATTGTTAGAGGGTTCAAAAACTTATTTCACTCAATGAAATGCAAATCAGTTGCTATCTTTTATTTAAGGTTATTTTTTCGATTTTCCTTTTGATGTGCTATCTGCCACTGTTAAAATAAACCTACCATTGAAATGGTACTGTTATGAGACTTTTCATTTCTTTGTCATTGGACAAACTTACAAAATCAGTGAGGGGTCAAATAATTACTTCCTCCACTGTGTATATATATATATATATATATATATATATATATATATATATATATATATATATATATATATATATATATATATATATATATATATATATATACTAGGGATGGGACGAATCCACAATTTCTTCGAATCCGGATCCGGATCTAAAAAGGTTCTCGAATACCTCAAACCTTTCGAATCCCGAATCTAACGAATCCTGCGCATAAGAATTGTGCGATCCATGGTATAGTTGCCCGCAGTATAAGGTACCCAGGCATAGGTGCCCGCAGTATAGGTAACTAGGTAAAGGTGTCTTCAGTATAGCTACCAAGGTATAGGGGCCCTTACTATAGGTTGCAAGGTATAGGGGCCTTCACTATAGGTTGCAGGGTATAGGGGCCTTCACTATAGGTTGCAGGGTATAGTGGCCTTCAGTATAGGCAGCAGGGTATAAAGGGCCTTCAGTATAGGCAGCAGGGTATAGGGGCCTTCAGTATAGGCAGCAGGGTATAGGGGCCTTCAGTATAGGCAGCAGGGTATAGGGGCCTTCAGTATAGGCAGCAGGGTATAGGGGCCTTTAGTATAGGCAGCAGGGTATAGGGGCCTTCAGTATAGGTAGCAGGCTATGGGGGGCTTCAGTATAGGCAGCAGGGTATAGGGGCCTTCAGTATAGGTAGCAGGGTATAGGGGGCTTCAGTATAGGTAGTAGGGTATAGGGGCCTTCAGTATAGGTAGCAGGGTATAGGGGGCTTCAGTATAGGTAGCAGGCTATGGGGGGCTTCAGTATAGGCAGCAGGGTATAGGGGCCTTCAGTATAGGTAGCAGGGTATAGGGGGCTTCAGTATAGGTAGCAGGCTATGGAGGGCTTCAGTATAGGCAGCAGGGTATAGGGGCCTTCTGTATAGGTAGCAGGGTATAGGGGGCTTCAGTATAGGTAGCAGGCTATGGAGGGCTTCAGTATAGGCAGCAGGGTATAGGGGCCTTCTGTATAGGTAGCAGGGTATAGGGGGCTTTAATATAGTTAGCAGGCTATGGGGGGCTTCAGTATAGGTAACAGGCTATGGGGGGCTTCCGTATAGGTAGCAGGCTATAGGGGGCTTCAGTATAGGTAACAGACTATGGGGGGCTTCAGTATAGGTAGCAGGCTATGGGGGGCTTCAGTATAGGTAACAGGCTATGGGGGGCTTCAGTATAGGTAACAGGCTATGGGGGGCTTTAGTATAGGTAACAGGCTATGGGGTGCTTCAGTATAGGTAGCAGGCTATGGGGGGCTTCAGTATAGTTAGCAGGCTATGGGGGGCTTTAGTCTGGGGGGCTTCAGTATAGTTAGCAGGCTATGGGGGGCTTCAGTATAGGTAACAGACTATGGGGGGCTTCAGTACAGTAAGCAGGCTATGGGGGCTTCAGTATAGTTAGCAGGCTATGGGGGGCTTCAGTATGGGGGCCTTCAGTATAGTTAGCAGGCTATGGGGGGCTTCAGTATAGGTAGCAGACTATGGGGGTGCTTTAGTATAGGTAGCAGGCTATGGGGGGCTTCAGTATGGGGGGCTTCAGTATAGGTAGCAGGCTATGGGAGGCTTCAGTATAGTTAGCAGGCTATGGGGGCTTCAGTATGGGGGGCTTCAGTATAGGTAGCAGGCTATGGGGGTGCTTTAGTATAGGTAGCAGGCTATGGGGTTGCTTTAGTATAGGTAGCAGGCTATGGGGGGCTTCAGTATGGGGGGCTTCAGTAAAAGTACAGAGGGGCTGCAGCACACAACAGGAAAACAGTGACAGGGGCTCTTGGTTACGCTTTAACGCGCTTAAGCTCACCAACTGCGCCAAAGTGTCCCCAATCTGGTGAGTCCTACTCTACCATGCAAAATGCCAGTTTTTATAAGCAGTCTAGTGGGAACTAAACCAAAAACCCTAAAATGTCAACTAGATGGGAAAAAAGGATATTTATTTATAATTTTCCCCTGTGAGCCTGCATGACCACGCCCACCTCTAGCACAGTTAAGTATATAAATGAGTGCTTTGCACATGTTAAGAAAGTTCGTTTGGTAGCCCCTGTCACTGTTTTCCTGTTGTGTGCTGCAGCCCCTCTGTACTTATATATTTCTTATGGAGTCTGGGGACCTCCAGCGCTGCGTGCATGCTTTGCATAGAATTGCATAAAAAAATTTGGTTTGTGCTGCTCACCCCTTGGTAATTTATATATATATATATATGTATATGTGTGTATATATATATATATGTGTGTGTGTGTGTGTGTGTGTGTGTGTGTATGTATGTATGTATATATATATATATATATATATATATATATATATATATATGTGTATATATATATATATATGTGTATATATATATATATATATATATATATGTATATGTGTATATATATATATATATATATGTATATGTGTATATATATATATATATATATATGTATATGTGTATGTATATATGCGGCTACATAGCCGCATCGCACCACAGGTGTGCTGAAACACATGCACGGCAATGAAAGAGTCTCCACTGCGTGCATGTTGTGCGATGCGGATCGCGAGAATCTGCAGCATGCTGCAGATTCTTGCACGGCCGCATCCGCCCGCAGCCGCGTCCCATCTCCTCAATTGACTTCCGCATCGGGAGATGTGGAAGTGATGTGGCGGAAGCATTCACATCACTTTGTAGTGGAAACCGGCCCTAAGTGTCTTTAACTTTTATGTTAAAGTCAATATATTTTTTTCTTCATTAATTGAATGTCAAATTTAGAACTTTATTTTAAATTTATACTGTAAATATTCACTTAGATTAGTATAAACTTAATAGTGTTGAATTGCTCTGTTTCAAAAATCAACACAACCCAGCCACACAAAAAAAGCTGTATTAATCAAAATAAAGTCAGAACATTGTTGTATATCACCCTTTTAGAGCAAACCTGTGAGGGATCAATGATTAATCACTTGCATACCAGCAGTCTCTAACCCCAAGGACTAAGCTACCATGTAAGCATACAGGATGCAGTCTGACGAAGGCTCAAAAGCCTACTCTTATACTGTATATCTTTATGTTTGCCAATAAATGGTATCATCCTGATTTAAAACTTCTTGCTTTTAGCCCCAAGGACCAGAGACTGCTGGTACCAGAAAACAGGACTTACCAACCAGTCACTGCACAGACCCACTGGTCACGCTGCTCACCAATTGCTGCCTGTCCCTTGCCCTGTGAGCTGGGCAGTAGCCGATTTCATTGGCTCCTGACCCTGTTATCAATGTGAGCCAATGGGATTGGCTCACAGAGATCACAGGGTCAGAAGTCAATGAAATCTGCTCCCGGCCGGTTAACAAAGCGAGGTACAAAATTAACAAAACAAAAAAAAAAAACTTGCTATTTTTTTATCTTCTGTTTTAAATAAGTTTTTAGCACTTTGCAATTGAAAACATACCAAAAGTAGGTAAAAAAGTACTGTCAAAATTGAGTATTTTCTTGCTTGCTGGTGGCTTTAAATGCAATTTATTGATGAGGCATGAATATATTACTTCGGACAAAACTCTCAGGTAAAATAAAACATTTTGACTGTAAGCTTGTTTAACCCCCTTGCCGGTCCAATTCCTGCGGCAAGGGGGCAGCGCAGCACTTTTAAATTTTTTTTTTTAAATCATGTAGCGAGCCCAGGGCTCGCTACATGATAGCCGCTGAGCAGCGGCATCCCCCCACCCACTCCGATCGCCTCCGGCGATCAGAGTAAGCAGGAAATCCCGTTCAGAATGGGATTCCCTGCTGGGCTTCCCCGGTCGCCATGGCGACGGGGCGGGATGACGTCACCGACGTCATGGACGTCAGAGGGAATCCCGATCCACCCCTCAGCGGTGCCTGGCACTGATTGGCCAGGCTGCGCAAGGGGTCTGGAGGGGGGGGGGGCGGCGCGCGTAATATGCACACAGCTAGCAAAGTGCTAGCTGCGTGCAATAAGAAAAAAATTAGGCAAATCGGCCCAGCGGGGCCTGAGCAATCCTCCTGCGCAGGTTACCCCGAGCTGAGCTTGGGATAACCGGCAAGGAGGTTAAGTCCCTATATCCAATGTGTGGCCTTTCCACAAAAAAAAAAAGATGCCTGACCAAGATGTTAGGTGGAGATTCTAATGAATACTTTCTTCAGATTTTCGTTAATACTGTATTTTCCTGGATCAGGGTTTAGAAAGTAGATATATCCTGCCAAAGGGAATTTCTGCTTTTGGTAGTAATTCAGTTGGACATTTTTTAAATTCGGTGTGGTGCAAAGGTAGCCATACAACTAGCAATGATGGGCAGATTCGACCAAGAGACAAATCTCTGTAATCAAATCTGAGAGAGTTAGGTCGGCTGCCCATACAGCGCAGGCTGATTCCCGATCAATCTTGAAATCTCTTGAGAATCCGCCGAGCAGGCCACATCCGCTGACTTGATGCTGCCCCCTAATGTGTAATGTGCCCCCGAGGGTGTGACATCACACAAGTACCCCCATTACTCCAGCAACCATGTGGGGTGCGTGTATGGATGGACTGCACCTGGAGCCAGCAGAGGATAAGTGGCAGTCACGGACAGGTAATATATAGTGCACTGGGGGGCACAATACTCATTAGGGGAAAATGTGTCGGGTTTCGTCACTCGTTCCGATATCGCTTGCTGTTTCTGCCGTGCCCCCTATTGAGTAAGTCGCCCCTACATCTTGCATCATATCCAACTGATAAATTGGACCAATTTTGGGCCGAAATTGGTCGCATAGTGGATCGGACATGTATTTGATGGCCCCAATTTTCATTAAATTCTGATTATAATAATTGTATCGGATGGTCAATCGGCCGCCAAGTCGCCTGCTGTATGGCCATCTTAATGTAAATAGATGGTTGAAATAAGATCCAAAGGAGACCCTCAATCTGTAACAAGCAGAAATGGGAAAAATACTGGAAGGAGACTATTCTGATCAAATTAAAACTAAGGTACTCACAAACTATTGTGACCAGCAGGAACATGGTTTCATGAGAGACTTGCGTATTTGTCAGCTAGCTAAAGGGTTAGGGCGTGTTTCTTAGGATGAATTGGAAGATTAATTAGTGGGACCCGCGTGGAAAAGCAGGAGCAGACCTAAAATCCAGGTTGGCTCTAAAGTCCAGATTGGCACTAATTTTAGTAGTTTATTTTGGTCCTTGTAGAGACAGTATAAGGGATCAGGGCCGTCATACAAGGGCTGCAAAAAGGGAGGACATTTCCTCTGTAGCATCATGACTCTGCTCTCAAAGATGAAGAGCCCAGGCCTGAGGCTCACCCTGAAGGTGAGAGATGACAGTTCTTATTTTCACACCCTCATCCGCATAAGTACAGGGTTGCAGGGAGAAATAAAGAAGACAGGAACTTTGAAGATGTGTACTTGGCTACAGTCCCCAGAGAACCAGTCTGGGGAAACAGGTTCATGAGCCGAAGTAGTGACAGTGACCCTTGGTGTGAGAGCTGGGGCCTCAGCAGGTTTAACTAAGAGATGCTGAATTTGGCTCTGCAGCTGAAACTATACTTGTTGGACTTCCTAAATGGAAAGGGTCAGATCAGCAATTTGTTGACAGTTGTTCTGTTAGAGAAGGACCTACAGCAGTTTCTTTTCTGATTATTATCATTTATTATATTTATAAACCATATTACGCAGCGCTGCACAATAGATAAATGGATGAATATACAAGATAGGATGTACAAGGAACTCGCTACAAAACCAGCCGAAGTGTTTCGCACAGTAGAAAAACTCTGCAACTCAGCATGCCAAACATTTAATATCCAATTTGAAGAATGCAAGGTTTTCATTATAAATATACTTTTTATTGTGCACATCAGACAATGCGTTTCGCGGCTACAACCGCTTCATCAGGTCAGGTCAAGTTCAAGTGCCTTAAAGCTCAGTAGTAGTAATCAGCCCTGAGCACCTGTCACAGGCGCTCAGGGTTGATTACTACTACAGAACTTGACCTGACCTGCTGAAGCGGTTGTAGCCACAAAACGCATTGTCTGATGTGCACAATAAAAAGTATATTTCTAATGAAAACCTTGCATTCTTGAAATTGGTAACACTAAGGTAAGACCTCCTTACCAACTTATTAGTCCACTTGAATAATTATACCTTGGGTGCCTCCTACTCTTAACATATTTAAGTACGCCCCCTTCTTGGGGAGTAGACCCCCTCTTATGTCAGAAGACTCCCCTTTTTTGTTTTGGAGCAGCGACGGTACTTCCCCACATGCCAGTATGAGTGGTTGCCTTGCTTGCAACCTATCCTTGTGAGTATATATACTTCTTTATATATAACACCAACTCTGACCTGACGATATTACACGAGATTGGGCTTCCGGTGTCTCTGTGTCTTTTTCTCACCCCTACAAGATTTAATATCCAGTCTTCAAAGGACCTCTGTGACCAATTTGCCTATTTTTTCTCAAAGGCTCTGCAAATCTGTCCATTATCCAACATATAGCATCTGAGCCTAATACAGCGCCAAAGACCATTAGCAGAGACAAGATAATACCTTGGTCAAACATCAAGGAAATTGATGAAGAAGTCTCATCAAGAACCCTCCTTCACCTCCGCCAAACTACCTGTGACCTGGATCCTGGCCCAACACAGTTCATGTTGACATGCCCCAACCTGTTTATACCAGTTATCCTCAAAATTGTAAGCTGATCCATACAATCAGGGATATTTCCTGCTTTACTCGCAGAGGCGCTATTCGTGACCTTGAGATTGTACTGTGTACTCCTGTCTGTTTATTGCCTGAGGAAGCGGGAATATACCCGTGAAACGCGTTGCGGTTCTCTTCATGGAGTATGTGAATAAATTGTCTTTATCTTAAGCGACAGCATCGAGTCTATTTCTGAGTGGCCGGTCCACCGCCGCCACCCGAATATTTTAAACATTTTAGCATATTTTATCCTTTTGGCGCCTCTGTACATCTACTTGTCAAGATATCCACCCTTGGTGGTTGGAAGGGTGACAAACCCTCCTTTCCTTCTTCAGAGAGCGACATCTTAATCCTGAGTGGGGACAGGTCTAATCTCCCCACCTGCCTATAAAGTGGTTGCCTAAACGGTAACCCATGTTTGTAAGTATAATACTTACTCCACACTAATTCTCCCTGATCCAATACATACTACACTATATTGGGCTCTCGGTTTCTCTGTTTTATCTAGTGGTTCCAATCCTCCTTGAGTGGCAGAACCAAAAAAGTGTCTATGAGCCCTTCCTGTCCATCTCTGTACCACTTAAATATGCCCCAGGGCTCAATCCTTTCTCCCCTGTTTTCCCAATTTACTTGTTACCGCTTGGAAAACTGATCCAAAAACATGGCCTGACTTACCTCTGCTATGCTGATGACACCCAACTATATCTTTCATTCAAGCCTGGTGTGACAGAACCAACTCCAACTATAAACACCTGTTTAGCCGAACTACAGCAATGGATGAGTGACAACTGGCTGAGACTAAATGCTGATAAAACAAGTCCTGATTGCAGGGCAGCGCATGACAACAAAACAACTTAACTTGCAGTCTTCACCACTGGGAATAGGAGGCACAGATCTACACAGCTTTGAGCATGTGCATAGCCTGGGAGTTATAATTGATGGGGATTTAAACTTCAGAAATCACATCTCTCCAATTTTCACCTGAAGGACATCACAAAAATCAAGCACCTCATCCCCCTCAGAAGATCTTCCAACCTTAGTTTATGCCTTCATTACATTTCGACTGGACTATTGCAATGCTCTCTACACCAGCCTTCTAAAAAAGGACTTGTACCGCCTACAGCTGATACAGAATACTATAGTAAAAGAAAAAAGGGGATCCGCACGTTGTCCTAAAGAAGTCCTTTATTATGGACGTATCCAAAATCAGCAAACACAATCACACATCTCCAGCTGACATGTTTCAGACCGGATGGTCCTTAATCATAGCTGAAGTAAGAATGACACAGGAAGAACTTATATACCCTCCTCCTGTGGGGGAGGCGGCCCTGAAACCAGGGGTAGCCTTCTAATCCACATAAAGAGGGGATATTAACAATAATAAACATATTAAAAAATAATGATAAAAGCAACCCATGTATGGTAATGTGCAATTAATAAAATGAGGGAGAAAGAGAGAAACGGGCTCAGCTGCAAGATTAGGTAATTAGGGCCAAATCCCAACGGGAATTTAAACCATTGGGGAGTCTCGTACCCAACCTATAAATCCATAAAGCCTCACGGCTTTTTAGTTGTTTAATTATATCTCCACCCCTAACATTTTGAGATATCCTTTCTAGGCCATGGTAAGAAAAAGAGGACATGTCGCCATGATGGACTTGGCGAAAATGTTTCGCCACATTTGAAACATTGGTACTCAGCCACCCCGGACCACAGTAATGTTCCCCTATTCTGGCACGCAGAGGTCTGGTGGTGCACCCAACATATTGGATGGCACACTCCCCACAATTAACCAGATATATAACATATCGAGTGCCACAATTAATAAACTGTTTGATAGGGAACCTATGGCCGTTTGCAGTGGAAATAGCTTCCTGGGTTCGGGTATGAACGTTACAATAGCGGCATGTCCTCACTCCACACCTATAAGAGCCTGTCGAGCTAAGCCAGGTACGATTTACGGCCCCAGAGTTGAATAAACTTGGGGATAAGGACTGGGCCAAAGTGGGAGCACGCCTGCTCGCAAAACGTACCCCCTGCTGTATAACATTACGTAAATCTTCATCCCCCTCCAGAATCGGGAGGTATTTTTTAAGAATTGAGACAATCTTGTTATACTCCACACTGTAAGTTGTCACAAAGGTGGGTCTGGGGGATTTAACTACATCCTGATCTGTGTTGTTCAAAAGTTGGTTCCTATCCCTAGAAAGCGCCCGGGCCTTACCCCTCTTAATCATCGATTCAGGATAGCCCCTCTCCCACAGTCTGGCTTCAACTTTCCCAAATTCCTCCTCGAGCCAAGCTGCCTCCGAACAGTTGCGGCGGGCTCTAATGAACTCCCCCACAGGGACCCCGCGAATAGTATGTGTCGGATGACAGCTAGTGGCTCGAAGGGTAGTGTTGCCGCTGCTGGGTTTCCGGTAAGTCTTAGAAAGTATCCTCCCCCTGATTGGGTCACCAACCAGGGTAACATCCAGATAGTCAATGGAATCTTTATGCCAGCTAAATGTGAACTGCAGATTAAGGGTATTAGAATTGAGATAGTTCAAAAGCAAAGGGATACTTTCAGATGCCCCTTTCCAAATGACCAAGAGGTCGTCGATGTACCTCCCATACCACGCAACATCATCCAGTAGGCGGCTCCCACCCCCAAAGATGTGGCACTCCTCCCACCAACCCATGTAAAGGTTAGCTAGGGACGGGGAAAATTTGGCCCCCATGGAGGCGCCACACCTCTGGAGGTAGAAACCGCCATCGAACATGAAATAATTGCGGGTCAGGAGGTACTCGACGGTCATGCAAATGAAGGTCTGGAGGTCCTCGGGATAAGCGGAGTATCTGGTAAGGTGATACTTGATGGCAGTAATGGCAAGGTGGTGGGGTATACATGAGTAGAGGGCCTTAACATCAATAGTGATCCAAAAATAATGTTCCTTCCAGGTAAGACCCCCCAGGCTCGAGAGAAGATGCTTAGTGTCTCTAATAAAACCCGGAAGACGTCTCACCAGGGGCTGAAGGAAAGAGTCAACCCATTCACTTAGGCGCTCCCCCAGAGACCCAATGCCAGCCACAATTGGCCTGCCCCCCGGGGGAACGCCCGGCTTGTGGATTTTAGGGAGATGGTGAAAAACCGGGGTCAGTGGATGAGTAACACCCAGATAATCCACCATCTTCTGATCTAAAACTCCTAAACTGAGACCAAAGGATAACAAATCCATAAGTTCCTTCTGGAACAAAGTCTTGGGGTCCCCTCTAAGTCTCTTGTACACAGCGGGATCATTTAGCTGTCTTAATGCCTCAGCTCTATAACTGTCGCTGTCAAGAACGACAACCGCCCCCCCCTTATCCGCACTTCGGATGACAATATTAACGTTATTTTTAAGGTCACGGAGGGCCTGCCGCTCCCGATGCGACAGATTAGAGCCGCTAAAATTTCGACTGCTTTCTAACTCAACAAGATCCCTCTCCACCAGTTCCTGAAAGGTCTCAACATGGTGGGTCCTACTCATTAATGGGTAGAAGTCTGGGTTACGGGTCCGGACCGGCTTGACATCATCAAGGGAGACTATACCAGTACTTTCAGACGCCAGATGATCCAAAGCCCACCTAGCACCTGTTTCCTTAAAGTCTCCAATATCAGCAACGCCAGTCCTTATCCCATGTTCACCCATTCTCTCCGTATTGGAATCAGAAAAATGCTTCCGCAATAATAGACTCCGCACGAACCTATTCACATCCACAATAGTATTAAACACATCCATGTGGTTGGTCGGTGCAAAAGAAAGACCTCTGCCTAAAATCCGTGTTTCCACTTCTGAAAGCTCATACTGTGAAAGATTGACAACATTACACACCCCACCCTCCACCCGTCTAGATCTACGATTTCTGTGTTTCAATCCCGCCCGTCTGGTCTTCCTTCTCCTCTCCTCCTGTCTTTCTTGCGACCCTTCCTCTGTCTCCTGTAATACGTGGCCTGGCCCTGGGCGTTTTTTGAGGAACCAAAAATAGCCGCAGCCTGCGTGGAGCGGCTATCACCAGAACGATCAGAGGCATCCGAAAATTCAGAAACCTCTGGTGAACTGAAGTTCACTCGTCTTGGCTGCTGTCTGTGGGGCCTACGTAGGATTGGTCTTGGTGATTTAGGAGATCTTGCCATAGATTCCCACCGGCCCCACTCATACACAACGTTAGATCTATAATCCTCCACATCTCTCAGATATTTTGATCTCTTAGTTTCAGTGATAATGGATTCTAATTTGACAATGTTTTCCTGCATTCTTTTATTAAGAGCATCAAACTGGTCAAAATCTCTAAATCTCGAAATGTTCGATTTTAAATCTGTGATTTTCAATTTGAGATCAATGAGCTTATTTTCCTCGTAGGAAATAATTAACCTCATCAAAGCCAAAGAGCAATCAGTCAAAATAACATTCCACTCCACTGTAAATTGTTCAGAATACACTGTAGTCGGTACTTTTTTGATGCGAAGGCCCCTAGGCACAATTTTCTCAGCGACATATTGTTTTAGGGTGGTTAAATCCCACCAAACTTTCGTTTCCTTTTCGACAAGAGACTCCAATTGCGAAAAGGAGGTTCTCAAACCTATCTCAGGCTCTACCTCCCCCACATATGGTTTCCTAGAGAAAACTGCAGCAAATTTCTGGCATCTATTAGAGTCATAAGCCAGATCACCCAGGCCTATCAAATGTCCATCCCCTGGAGCAACCCCATCATCCGGTGGCCGGACAGTTTCAGTGGTAGCCTGAGAGGTGTGGGCAAGGCGAGTGGCCACTTGTATGTGAGCACTAATCTCCTCACTTGTGGGCCATTGCCAGGTAGAATCTTGCTGAAAAGTCCCTTTCTCTATAGACACAGTCTGGCCATAAACGGCCTGAGAAACAGGAAGTGGAACTGATAAATCAAATAACTGTAGATCCTGTTCCAAGATATTACCAGGCCTGTTGTCAACATATGTGTTAGATACATCAGTATGAACAGATGTGGGGGGGCAATCAATAACATTAGAAGATGCAGATGTAGGCGAGCAGGCAGTTATATTAGAGGAAGCATCCATTACCTGCTGGGCGCCCGCTGATTCATGTTTCCAGTCCTTAAGCAAGCCTTCCATCAGCCGCTTGCAGTGTGGACGAGACTGCAGGCACACATCCTCCGCAACACGTAATCCTTCCTGCTCTCCCATCGATTGTTTGGGTCTGGCCGCGAATGATGACATCATCAAGGTCGCGTCCCGCGGCCTTGCTCCAGGACCAAGCGAATGGCGTCTGCCCGGCTCTGTGGGACCTTGAATGCGGAAACCCGCCCGTTCCAGGGCATGAACATGCGGAGCGACATCGGCATCTGCCAAGAGCTGAAGACGCACACCATCGCCAGCACCACTCACTCCAGCCGCCAACGGAGGACCTAGATCAGCCACACCGGCACCCACAAAGGTAGGAATCGGCTCATGGGAACTTATCTTGGCTGTAGTCACAATGTCCTGAGGCACAGTGGTGGATGGCAGACATGCAGATGGTAGATTCAGGCCGTCACCTATGTGTTTGTTTTTGGTCAGCATATTTTTATTGTCCATAGTTGCTGATGAGAATTTTGATGTTTTAAGGTAAAGTTCCAACTTTGATTTGGAGGCATGGTTGGTACCCTCTTGCGCACCGAAATTGCTCCTTAGAGCCCGCTGCTCCCTCTGTGCCATAAAACCAAAAAGATGCGTGAAGTGAGACCGTCTGTATAGCAGATATGATTGGACTCTTCTGGGAGCTGGTGTATATATGCCAAAATACTGTAAGAAAACACTCGAAAAACACCGCTCGCTCAGGCCGGACAGTGCTGGAGCCGGGATAGCCAAATCCTTGAAACTGTAGTAAAAGAAAAAAGGGGATCCGCACGTTGTCCTAAAGAAGTCCTTTATTATGGACGTATCCAAAATCAGCAAACACAATCACACATCTCCAGCTGACATGTTTCAGACCGGATGGTCCTGTATCAGCCTACAGCTGATACAGAATACTGCTGCCAGACTGTTAACCGTCCAACCCTGTCACTGCCACATATAGTGCCAGTCCTGCTCTCCCTTCACTGGTTACCTATAAAGTGGATGATCCTATTCAAGATCGGCCTACTGACATTTCAATCACTGTATAATGTGGGCCCTGGATACAAGAACATTTTTTTGCAGCTGCGTAGCAATCTCAGATCCACAGGTTCTATGTAATCCTAGTCCTATCCAGAGTCCACCTGGAAACTTTTGGTCCCAAAGCCTTCTATCATGCCGCTCCAACATTATGGAACTCCTTACCTCAGCAGATCAGGACAGCTCAATCTCTGGGCGTGTTTAAATCCAGACTGAAAAACCACCTGTTCAGTTTGGCATTTGCTGAAATATAATTTAATATATAATTTTTGTTGTGTTAATACTTCATCCTACTACCAATTACTGAATCTGAGAGAGCCTAAGCGCTTTCAGTCTATGGCAGAAAAGCGCTATAGAAATGTTATTGTTATTGTTAAAACAAGATCATGCAAATGTCTCATATAACAGTAGCTCAGTGTATTTGTTCAAAATAGTTTGTTCTAGTCCACAAGAAGGGTATCAGACAGTGAGCTTGCATAATCTCTTGATTATGCACTGGGGGAGGGCCCTGTTACAATCTAAAGGGTGGGGGTAGAGACAATAGATGCATCTGTTGAGAGGGTGCCCAGCAGAACATATTATGGTTCTGATGGGGGGGTAGGCAAGCATAAAAAGGTGAGTCCTGAGGGCTCGTTTGACGGTGGGGGCAAGTCTGATGGCTGATGGGAGCGAGATCCAGAGATTATTATTATTATTATTATTATTTATTGTATTTATAAAGCACCAACATATTACACAGCGCTAGACATTAATTTAGGTTACAGACAATATTTAGGGGTGACAAACAGCAATATGACAATACAGGAATACAAGAAAACCAGATCACACAGCACAGTATGAGTACAAGGTAATGCTTAGTCAGTCACTGGAGGGGAGCATGGAGATTAGGCAAGTTAGGTTCACTCAAATGCATAGCATGGGTGCACAGTAATGGAGGTGCATGATCAGGTAGGACACAAGAGGAGGAGGACCCTGCCCAAAGGCTTACAATCTAGAGGGAGAGGTAGGGACACGAGAGGTAGGAGGCCAGAGTTCAGCTGTGTGTTTAGAGCAATTGTGAGGGGTGGTAGGCCAGAGTGAAAAGGTGAGTTTTGAGGGCCTTCTTGACGGTGTTGGAGGGGACTGCCCTAATGGGTGGAGGTAGGGAGTTCCATAGTGTTGGAGCGGCTCTTGAGAAGTCTTGGAGGCGTGCATGAGACTGGGTGATGCGGGGGACGGTCAGGCGAAGTTCATTGGAGGAGCGGAGTGAGCGGCTTGGTGTGTATCTCTGAGTAAGAACAGAAATGTAGGTTGGACAGGTTTTGTTTACGGATTTGTAGGTCAGACACAATATCTTGAATCTGATTCTGGACTGGATAGGAATCCAGTGGAAGGATTCGCGGAGGGGAGCCGCCCTGGTGGAGTGATGGGAGGAGTGGATAATTCTGGCTGCCGCATTCATGATGGACTGCAGTGGGGCTATTCGGGTCATAGGGAGATCAGACAGAAGGGCATTGCAGTAGTCGAGGCGGGAAATTATGAGGGCATGGATGAAGAGTTTGGTGGTGGCAGAGGTCAGGAAAGGGCGAATCTTACAGATGTTACGAAGGTGGAAGTTGCAGGACTTTGTGAGGTTTTGGATGTGGGGAGTGAAGGAGGGTGTGGAGTCCAGGGTGACACCCAGACAGCGGCCTTGAAAGGCAGGGCGAATGGTAGTGTGGTTAACAGTGACCTGCACATCTGGGAGGTCCAGGGATGACCGGGGTGGGAAGATCATAAATTCTGTTTTGTCTAGATTTAGTTTCAGGAACCTAGTAGACATCCAGGAGGAGATGGCAGATAGGCAGGAGGAGACCTTGTCCATGGTAGTGGTGGATATGTCAGGGGTGTGGAGGTAGATTTGGGTTTCATCTGCATACAGATGATAGTTAAAACCCATGGAGGAGATAACCTTGCCAATGGAGGATGTGTATAGGGAGAACAGTAGGGGGCCAAGGACCAAGCCTTGGGGGACTCCCACTGAGAGGTGGTTGGGGGTGGACGAGGACTCATTGAAGGAGGTCGTGAAGGAGAGGTAGGATGAAAGCCAGGTCAGGGCGAGATCGGGAATGCCCATGGATTGGAGGGACTGGAGGAGTAGGGGATGATCTACTGTATCAAAAGCTGCAGAAAGGTCAAGGAGGAGAATGGAGTATTTACCTTCAGCTTTACCTAAGGCAGGGTCATTGACCACTTTGGTGAGAGCCGTTTCGGTTGAGTGGGCAGGCCGAAATCCAGATTGCAGTGGGTCTAGTAGTGAGTTGGCATTGAGGTACTGGGTCAGGCGTTTGTGAACCAGACGCTCAAGGAGTTTTGAGGCGAAGGGGAGGAGGGAGATTGGGCGGTAGTTGGAGGGTAGCGAGGGGTCGAGGGAGGGTTTCTTGAGCAGGGGCAGTACTGTGGCCTGCTTGAAGTCTGAGGGGAAGGTGCCTGTGGATAGGGAGAGGTTAAACAGGGTAGTGAGGACTGGGGCCAGATCCGTGAAGTGAGGCTGAAGTAGATCAGAAGGGATAGGGTCAAGGGGGGAGGTAGTGGTATGGGAAGTCTGCAGTAGGTGGTTGACTTCCTCAGTGGTAGTAGGAGTGAAGGAGGTGAGGGGAGGATAGGTTGGAGGAGGAGTAGGTAGTGAGCGGGTGGGAGGTGAAGAGGTGAAGATTGAAGATTGGATATTTCCTGACGGATGGAGACTATTTTGTTGGTGAAGTGGGTGGCTAAGTCTGTGGCAGAGAGGGAGGAAACAGAAGGTGGGTGGGGGGGGGGTGGATTTAAGCAGGGAGTTGAAGGTGCCAAAAAGACGCCGGGGATTGGAAGCTTGTGCTCCGATGAGCTTGGTAAAGTATTCCTGCTTCGCATGAGCAAGGGCAGTGTGGAACTGCAGCAGGTTAGTCGTGTACTGTAAGAAATCCTGGTTTAGTCGAATTTTCCTCCATTTTCATTCAGTGGCACATGTTTCCTTCTGGAGGTTGCGAGTATGGTGGGTAGTGCACCAGGGCTGGGGGTTCGGGGGTCGGTTGCAGCGGAATATTGGTGGAGCAGCTTTCTCTAGGGCTGATGAGAGAGTTTGGTGATACTGAGCTGCAGCAAGATTAGGAAAGGTTAGGGTGGGGAGATTGGAGGAGAGGCCATGGAGGGAGTCGGCAAGGACGCCAGGGTTGAGCTTGCGTAGGTCTCGCTGCCATCGACCAGGTGGGTGGGCAGGTAGTTTGGAGGTGCCTTCCGTGAGGAGGTTGAAGGTGAGAAGGTAATGGTCTGAGGGTGGAAATGGTACCATTTCGAGGTCTGCAATGGTGGTGGATTTAGTGAATATAAGGTTGAGAGTGTGATGTGCAGTGTGAGTGGGGGCGTTGGTGTGTTGTACTAGGCCATGTGAGTTGGCTATGGTGAGTAGCCGGGTCACAACAGAGTTCTTGGGTTCATTGATGGGAATATTGAAATCCTCGAGGATGAGGGTGGGGAGGTCAGAGGAGAGGATGTGTGGGAGCCAGGAGGCAAGGTTGTCGAGAAATTGTCGTGTGGAGCCCGGAGGGTGGTATAAGACTGCAACAATGGCTTGGAGGGGATTGTAGAGGCGGATAGTGTGGGCCTCAAATGATGTGAATTGTAGGGAGGAAGGTGGAGTGAGGAAACGGAATGTGCAGGATGGGAGACGAGCAGACCCACCCCTCCCCCTGGCCTGTTGACTGGTCTGGGGTTGTGACTGAGGTGAAGCCCCCCGTAGGAGAGGGCAGCCTCTGCGGCAGAGTCAGAGGGGGTGAGCCATATCTCAGTGAGTGCTTGGTTTGCGAGCGCATAAGGCAGTATCCTCTCACACTGGCTTCCTCAATCTATTAGTAAGTACTATGCGGGCATCTCTTACTGCACTTTATCATTCACGGTATATGTACTAAATGCTATTGGGAATTAATTCCCCTGACGGACAATTGCACTTTTTTATTCATTAAATTGGGAGTGGATTGGGGTCTGCAGCACATATCCTGTTTTTTCTGGGTGTGGACTGCAGCCCACAATCTCACCTATCTGCATTGGTATGATGAGTTTTTTATCCTGGTATTTATGGATTTTAGGAGTTAATTGTTGAGGTGTGTTGTTTGCTTAATTTTGATATGTAATCTTTGTCGTAGGTGGTTTTTCCTAATTTAACTGCAATTTTTGCACATGGGTGTATTGCCTGGCACTAATACTGCTATTTACAACAATAATAATTATTATCCAGTGATCCACTTATCAGTGGATGGTAGAGGGGATTTTTATGGTTTTATGTTTTTATGTGACTTGGTTGTTTCAATAAAATTTGCATATTTTTGAATAATACACATATTTGCATGTATTTATTCAAGTATCTGACAGTGTCATTTCTTAGAGGGCTCTTTTTCTTGTTTTGTTTATTACAGTCTGACGGCAGGCTGATAAGGCTGGTTTTGACCGATCCACCGAGCAGATCAGTCAAAATCAGCCTGCCGACAGACTGTACACACGGGCATACTGTCGTCAGAACGGCTGCCCTGTGGGCGGGTCTGACGACATGTAGTTTGAAGAAATCAGGTGTGTGTATGCACTTTAACAGAGGGGATTTGAGTAGAGGCACTGCAATGCAAGGAGTTGATCAGTCTAGCTGCTGCATTCATTACCGATTGAAAGGGGGCAATAAAGTTTGAGGGAGGCCTGGTGCTCTCAGAGGACAGGTAGGAGTGGATCTCGGAGATGTTGCAGAAGTGGGAGTTGCAGGATCGAGTACCGTATGTTTGGGAGTATAAGACGCACCAGAGTATAAGCCACACCTAGATTTGAGGACGGAAATCAAGAAAAAGATTTTGAGCCAAATGGTGTACTAAAACATTTTATAGCAACTATATAAACTGACCAACAGTACAGTATATAAACTGACCCAACAGTACGCGCAGCGCCGGAAAATGGGCGTGGCCATGACATTGTATGGGCAGAGCTAGCATAATGATGTAACAGCGAGGCATAAGAAAGCAGGGTTTACACCTTGATGTGGTCAAACGAGGATTTGCATCATGTGCAGAAACTGTGTGATGCTATTTAATAGTATACCGTAACCCCAAAGCAGCAAACATAGCCAACTATGACCATTAAATAATAAATGCAGCAACAGTTACCCCAGACACCAGAAAATAAACGCAATGGGCAACAGGTCAGCACAAAATAAACACAATGTGAGCAACATTTCAGCACAAAATAAACGCAATGTGAGCAACATTTCAGCACAAAATAAACGCAATGTGAGCAACATTTCAGCACAAAATAAACGCAATGTGAGCAACATGTCAGCACAAAATAAACACAATGGGCTTGATTCACAAAAGAGTGCTAACTGTTAGCACGGCAGTTTTCGCGCGAATGTTCGCATTACGCGCGATTGCGAATTTTCACGTGAAACAATAAAGTTTTCGCGCGCAAATGCGAATTTAAAAATTCGCGCTTGCGCACAAAAAAGTTATCGTTTTGCGCGAAAATTCTCAACCGCGCGCAATGCGAAAATGGCCGTGCTAACGGTTAGCACTCTTTTGTGAATCAAGCCCAATGTGTGCAACATTTCACCTGGGAAAAAAAAGCATTAACTCACCTGACGGAAGTCTCCGGCCTCTTGCGCGCTGCTCCCGGGACCATCTTGCTCCTGTACTGCAGTCTTACGCGCTGACAGGCAGAGCAGGGCTACGGGAAGATGGTGCCCGAAGCCCTGTACTGGAGTGTCACAAATAGTCCCCAGTACAGGGCTTCGGCAGCCATCTTCCTGACGGCTCCTGCTCCTCTCTTCACTGTCTTCATCCTGCCATGGGTGGCCAATGTCAAATTAATGGATTTCTCCGGGTCCTCCTTCTGCCTCCCTCTATTTCTCTCTGACAGCCGGGTACACACACATGCACTCATAGTCGTTTCGTCACTGCAGGGATTAGTTCCGTTAATTCCTGCAGAGCGGGTGCTGGCAGAAGCAATGACTGCAGCGTTCCTGCTCTGCTTTCCTGCAGCCACAAATGACTCTTGAGTGCATGTGTGTCCCTGGCTGTCAGAGGGAAATAGGAGTGATGCAGGAGGAGGAGCCGGAGCAGAGGAGCTGAGAAATTCCTTAATTTCTGACATTGCCCGCCCGTGGCAGGATGAAGACAGACGGAAATAGAGCGGACGGCTTCTGTGGGGAAGTGAAGACACAGGGACGGGAGCGCTGCGCTGATCGCCAAACTACAGGGGAATGCATTAATTCCTCACATTGGCTGCCAGGAATGCTTTCATTTCTAACATTGGCCGCAGTGAGACGGCCACTTCACATTTTGGCCGGCCAGAACCCGAAGTGGCCAGACTTCGGGTTCTGGCCGTAACATACAGTATATAATAAATAACATCTCTGCTGTAAGAATAAAGCCTGATGTGTAGCTGTGTCACTAGTAGGGATGGTCAATGAGATGCAAATAATTCTGCATTGATGCATGTTTATGCAAATTTTGTATGCAATTTTATGCACTCCTTTTGCTCATGAAATCCATTAATTTGATGGGTTTTTAAATTGGATCTGGTGACTAATGGTGTGTACACACTTGAAAGATAAATGAAAGATCTTAGACCAATTTTACCACCTTCCATGTAGTATGAGAGCCATACCTACACAGTCTATTCTATGGAGCTGAACTCCCCATCAGATAAAAACTCTTTGCAAGATGCTGGACACAAAGATGCAGCACACATTTAAAAGATCAGTATCTGCAAACGATCTGTTCCTGCAAAAGATTCGTTCCTGCAAAATGCATTCATAGTCTATGATATCTGCAGATCCTCATACATACCTTGTTTAACAGACATTCATCTGTAGATCAGATCCACCAGGATGGATTTTTAGATCTGCAGATGATTGTCAGATATGCAGATGAAGTCTGTTAAACAAAGTGTGTATGAGGATCTGCAGATATCATAGACTATGAATGCATTTTGCATGAACGGATCTTTTGCAGGAACAGATCTTTTGCAGATACTGATCTTTTGAATGTGTACAGCATCTTGCAAAGCGTTTTATCTGATGGGGAGTTCAGCTCCATAGAAAAGACTGTGTAGAGTATGGCTCTCATACTACATGGAAGGGGTAAAATTGGAATGATATCTTTCATTTATCTTTGAAGTGTGTGTGACGTATGCGCAGTCACCCACCAATTCCTGTTCCCTTTGCTGTAGTTTACCATAAGGCCTCAGACCCTAAGGGAATCCTGAAGGCAGTCAGAACTGCAGGCAAAGTAACCTTTTGGATTGGTTGGTGAGTTCACACACAGTCCAATTTTGATTGTATATACAATCGATACAATCTGTGCTCTCATATAGAGGCCAGGTCGCTGCCACCAATCCGCAATAAAAGCGTGCGAATGCGCTAATTCTAGCTCTAGCTAAATCCTGTAGGAAAAAGGGTTAATTAGACAACCTTTCTAGAGATAGCAAAACTAACAATATTTAATATCAAAACAGTTATGGTAACATGTCTCTCTGAAGATGTGAATTCTTTTGGCGGAGATTTGTTTCAGAACAGCACTTAGATGAACGATTTTTAAATCGTTTATTTAAAGAAATAATGCAGAACAAAATATAGCAATAGAAACAAATGGATACAGAAATAATAAGGGTTCAATATGAAAATAATAGCTGATTACAGTCTGAGCAGTTTGTCAAGTTACCGTGCCCTTTGCGGTAAGTCCCACAGAGATATGTAGTCCAATTCTGGAAAGTTCTGTGGAATAGGTATTAATCCTTTTATCATCCAGCCCAAATCCGTGATGGTACAGAATGGCTGGGGTCTCTCTCTCCAGGCTGAGTGTCAGTCGGTTTTAACTCTTTCTCTGCCAGAGGGTGTGGCTGGTAACAAGAGAGGTTTCCACCCTTAACAATCTGACCTCAGGCTGCTGAAGTCCGCCCCTATTGTCTGAGGGACAGAATTGGCAGTTCCTCCAAGTATGCCATAACTCAGCGGATATCTGACATATCATATAAAACCCAGCATTTTACATTCCGTCAGCATGCGCTGAACCAATCGATATCAAACTCGCTTGGAGTGCCACCTTCCTTGCCAATGTAATCAATACCTCAGGCTGTGAGATGACTAGGAGATCGATTAACATCTCAGAAGGTGGGCTGCGCTGGTCGCCTGGCGCACTGTGAGTTGTGGACCGCTGGGCACAAACGGTTACGCAATATCCATCGAATTATGGACTAATATGAAGTGAGATATCAAAAGCTCATTAAGCCAGGGACATGTCTCTGGGTATTCTCCGGACAGGCAGGAATGTCACCTAATGATTTTACGATGCGTTCCTGTATCCTGCTTCTTATCAGCAGTTCCTTGTAGTAGTTTTGTGAGCTATGTGAATGCCTGTTTTTTTTGGGTTTTATTGGGGATCTTCAGGAAGTGTAAACAAGCACTCACATTCCCCATTGCAGGGCTGGTGAGCTGGAAGAACACTCATTTTCTAAAAGCAGGCATTTAAAGGGGCTTTCCAGATCATAGTTTGAGCACCTTTACATGCGCTTGCCGCAATGGCGTTCGCGGAATCGTGACACCTCCCCCCGAACTCGTTGCGGTAGGGCTAGGCATTCCCACAATGCCTTGAACTGAGCAACTTACTCCTTTGGTGTTGTAGGGTTCGCCACAGCGAGAAAGACCATCTGATCCGGGGTTTACTCCGGGAGACGGGGTGACTCCTGACTGTAGCATCTCTCCAATCTCTCCCTTCACCTCAGTCATGGCAATCTGATCTGTGTCTGTTCCAACAGTCAGATTTGCAGCTGACAGCTGTCCTAGTACCAGGGATGCGGGATCGCGGTGTTGCTCCCATGTTGGGCGGAACACAGTGATGTCATCCGGGTAAGCGTCTGCACAACCGCGCTGGCCTTCCAACAGGTCACTCCAGGCTTGTTGAAAGGTGGCTGGGGCATTCATCTCACCAAAAAGCATCTGCATTAATGCATGTGGGCCAAAGGGCATGATGAACGCGGATTCCTTGCGCGCTTCAGACATGCTTGGAATCTGCCATTATCCGTGACTCAGATCCATGATTGTTAGATAGTTGGCAGACGCCAGCCAATCCAACAGATCACCGATTTGAGGCATGGAATACGCAACGGTTATGGTGATGTCGTCCGGCCTCCTATAGACCTCACAGAACCTGGTGGCCTGCAGGCTAGAGGATTTTTGGAAGACCACTATCTGTAACATCTCCTCAAACTTCCTTTTCTCTGCTGCTTGCACCGCAGGAGCAGTGAGATAGGGGATCTGCCGTAAGGGCTTGTGGGTCCCCGCGCCCCTTCTGTGAACTGCTGTATTGGTCTGCCCAGGGTCCTGGCGAAGGTTTCGCTGTGGGTGCGCAGTGCGCTCCAGCGAGGCCTTCTGGGAGTAAGAGAGGTGGGGGTTGACGTTCACATCATCCGCCACTTCTAGTGTGGGAGCTATCAAGCCTAACAGGGAATCTGTCTCTTCCTGTTCTAACTTGCTGTACACCCCTAGAACTTCCCGTGTTCTGTCTGCATGGGCTCCTAACACATTCACAGGGATCATGCTTGCACCTGGGGTGTCTGCTACCTGGAGAATGGGGTAACTGGAGTATTTACCATTCTCCCTGCACACCTTTAATTGAGCTTCAACTGCTGGCAGCTTAGCGGTCAGGCCCGCAAGCACATCCAGGTTGGAGTTGCTCTGTAGTATCCTCGCGGATGTGGGACTACAAGTCTCAGTCAGCTGTTTAGTAGGGTTTGCGGTCAGCTGCTGAGAAACATACTCCCTGCTGGGATCAGAGCTGACAGGCATGCCTGTATGCTCTGGGCTCAGGTTACTGGAAACACTGGGAGTGTCTTCCAGCACAGTTACACAGGGATTGTCATCATCACACAATATGTCACTTACAGACTTGTCATAGGTCTGGTGATCACAGTGATCAGAGTGGGCTGGAACCCCTTCTGGTGGCTGTGAGCTCAGGCTCTTAGCCATATGACATGCACTGGCTAAAGTGGGCACAACACAATCTACATCACAGTTTGTGTAAATCACATCAATATTGACATTGGTCTGGGGGTCAGAGATATCAGGGGAAGCCGAGACTTCTCCAGATAGTCCTGAGTCTAGACTGCTGATGACACTGAAAGCATCAACCAGCGTACTCTCAAAATCATGCACAACATTATCACAAACATTTGCATAACATGACATGTCATATTTAGCAGGAGTGTCACCCGCCTGAAGGTCTGAGTTCATGCGGCTGGCCATGGCTAATGTACTGGCCAGAACAGGTACAGCAGCATTTACATAACATTTTTAATGCTGACACATGCATTTTTCTCAACCAATATATGACTTTCAACATTATCACAGGCCTGTCGGTCAGAGTGATCAGAGTAGGCCGAGACCTCCTCTGGTGGCTCTGAGCTCAGGCTCTTAGCCAGATTGCGGGTAATGGCTAGAACAGGTACAATACAATCCACATCACAGTTATCAGGGACACATGCATTTTCATCCGTGATGACAGGTGTTGAAACATGTAAATGACAATCAGTGGGTTGAATGTTTACATCTGATACCTCCCGCCTAGCTGCGTTAGGTACAGTAGAAAAAACAGTTAAAGTGTCCCTGTCTCCCTGTTTTCCCAAAGGTTTATGCAGTACCTGGTTTTGTTCAGGGAGTCCGGCTTGGGCCTCCTGCATGTCCGCAGGGTACTCGTAACGGCACACAAGGGTGCCCAGATCCGTGCCAAACACGGTTTCAACAGGAGTATCATCCAAGACCCCAACAACCCGCTCTTGGCATCCCACTCCCCAGTCGATCGCAACTCGGGCCTGGGCAACATGGGTGCGAGTACCTCCGACTCCTGTCAGGGTGAGGTACTTTCCTGGGAGGATATCCTCCTCCTTAACAAGACTTGAGCGAACTAGGGTAATATCGGCTCCGGTATCACGGAATCCAATGACGGTCTGCCCGTTCACAACAACAGGCTGGTGATTGCTGGATCCCTGTTGCATTTGGGGACCACCGACGACCAGCACATTGGATTGAGGTGTGGCGTTGCTGACCCTGGCTGGGCCAGATAGTGGGGTGGAGTTGCTAGCCCCCTGTGGGCTAGATGGCTGGGCTTACTTCCTTGCATAGCAGTTTTGCTTGGTGTGTCCGGGCCTGTGACACAGCTCACACCAGGGCTTTCTTGCCTCACGGTTCCTAGGGCCAGCAGGCCCGCCTTCTCTCCAGTTCTGGGACAGGTCTCTGTCAGGTACCAGGGGTTTTCGAGTATCTGGTACCGCCGGTCTGCGGGTCTCCGGGGCCGCGGGTTTGCGAAGATCCGGTACCCGGGTGGCAACAAACATGTCTGCCAGCTCAGCAGCTTCTTTGGCAGACGGAGGCTTCCGCTCCAGCACAAACTGCCTCACATCTGCAGCGCATATAGCGAGGAACTGATCATGGATCATCAGATCCGCAATAGCTTCAAAAGTCTTTTCTTTAAGGACTCAAACCCATTGATGGAAGGTGGTGCCCAGACGGCTAACCACATCTGTGTGAGAGTCTGCGGATGCCTTCTGCAGGGCACAAAACTTTTTCCGGTAAACTTCAGGAGTTAACTGGAACTTAGCGATTATAGCCTCCTTGATAGCTTTATAATCACCGTCTTGATCGGTGGGCATCTCGGCATAGGCATCCAGCGCTTTACCAGTCAGCTGGGGTGCCCGATGGATGGCCCACTGTGCCTCTGGGATGCGAAACTGGCGGCACGCTTTCTCGAATGACCGCAGATAGAGATCAATGTCCACACCCTTTTCCATGACAGGAAACTTCGCTTTGGGGGTCACAAGCATAGGTGTACCCCCTGCAGAAGAGGGCTAGGGGTGGAAGACTGCTCTGCCTGTCTCACCTGGGCCAGTTCTAGTGCATGCTGATGCTGTCGCTCCTCTCTCTGGAGCTGGAACTGTCACTCCTCTCTCGGCAGCTGGAACTGTCGCTCCTCTCTCTGGGACTGCTGTCGCTCCTCAAACTGGCGTCGCCTCTCTTCGAGAAGGAACTGCAGGTATGCCTGGTCGCCAGTGTCCCTCAGGCGCTGCAGTAGATGCTGTTCCACCGGATCAGGGACAGGGAGGGATGGACCAGGACTGTCGGTCCCTCTGTGAGTGTCATCTGCAGCCTCTCTGGGTGCATCAAAGTCCCTGTGGGTACTTTCAGTCTCTTGAGCTGGGTCTGCAACATCAGCACTTTCCGGCTCAGGAGTATCCTGTCTCTCTGGACTGGATTGTGGCAAGACATCAATCACCTGGCCATCGGCTTCCATGAGGATGGTCCTCAGTGTAGCTTGGGGTTTTCCCCGAATATCGATGCCCCGAGCCTGACAAAGGTTTTGTAGGTCGGGCAAGGACATGATTTGGTAATTGACTTGCTCAGACATAGCCAAATAAAAACTGTAACAATCTGGTTCTATGCTATATCAAGATGCATAGTCTATGTGCTCAGAGCTTAAGCTCTGTAGAACAGTTACTTAAATAACAATGTTCTATTGTTCTGAAAATGATCTCCAAACAACTGCAAAAACTAACAGCAATTTGGGCTCCGCCCCACCGCTGCCTACCAATGTGACGTATGCGCAGTCACCCACCAATTCCTGGTCCCTTTGCTGCAGTTTACCATAAAGCCTCAGACCCTGAGGGAATCCTGAAGGCAGTCAGAACTGCAGGCAAAGTAACCTTTTGGATTGGTTGGCGAGTCCACACACAGTCCAATTTGATTGTATATACAATCGATACAATCTGTGCTCTCATATAGAGGCCAGGTCGCTGCCACCAATCCGCAATAAAAGCGTGCGAATGCGCTAATTCTAACTCAAGCTAAATCCTGTAGGAAAAATGATTAATTAGACAACCTTTCTAGAGATAGCAAAACTAACAATATTTAATATAAAAACAGTTATGGTAACATGTCTCTCTGAAGATGTGAATTCTTTTGGCGGAGATTTGTTTCAGAACAGCACTTAAACGAATGATTTTTAAATCGTTTATTTAAAGAAATAATGCAGAACAAAATATAGCAATAGAAACAAATGGATACAGAAATAATAAGGGTTCAATATGAAAATAATAGCTGATTACAGTCTGAGCAGTTTGTCAAGTTACCTGTAACTATTGTGGAATTCTCTCCGTGATCAGCGCACAAGACGTGCGCTGACACTGCGGAAATCCTCCACAAGCGTGTAATTTGCGGGAACCCAGCAGAAGGTGCAATGCACCTGCAGAGGGAAATTCCAGTCGGCAGGTGGAGCTGTGGAGTGCAGAGGAACAGCTCCTCTGCCCTACCACACACGCCAGACAGGAATTGTACGAAGGGAAGAAACGCAATCGCAAGAGAAGCGATTGAGAGTGAGCATAGAGACAGATTGTGTGTGTGTGTGCACCAAACTAGTCGCCAACCCGCGACGGTGCACACACCACAGCAGATATGAAGTAGGAACGCGATCGCGAGAGGTGCGATTGCCAGACGTGACACAAGGCTACAGCAAGGCGGAGCACGAGAGTAGCAAAGGCACAGCAAATCCTACAATGCGGAGATAAGGAAAATAACAAACGCTAACTGAACGCGAACACCGCACTCATTTGCAACAGTGCACGCGTTCATGCGCGGTCTCCACGTGATAAGCACAATAGAGACAAGCACGCCTAACTAACCACCGACCGACAAACATGAAACAGAGGACGCGAGCGCTTGCTTAACGGTTATCTCACCGAGCCTCCAGCAAGCGTTCGTAGCAGACAAGACAGACACACGAAAACAGGGACAAGCGAGAGATAGGATCCACAGCACTAGCGAAAAGAGGCCAGTGCGATCCAGGGAGACAGAGAGATGGAGATCAGACGGATCCACAGCACGAGCGCTAGGCGAGTGCGATCCAGGCAAAACAGATAGAGGAGATAGCTGGTAGCAATCGCTGCTCCAGCTATACTCCAAGAACAAAGATCAGAATGACTTCCTGTCGACCACCGCAGGGACAGGACAATCGCAACAGACAAACAAAACAGATATACAATCCTAACTGCACTAGGGAAACCTGCCTAAGTGCAGTCCCAGGAATTACTCTTAAGCTAATCTTCAAACAATGAGCAAGGCTGACACTCTTCAGAGTGTTTCACAGGAAGAATCCTTATGACGAGCAACTTACTGTGGGAAACATAGCTCTTTATAGAGCAAGCCCACAAAGGATGTGGCTAGGCAATCTGCATGACAAACATATGCAAATTCCTCAGCAGCAAGCTGCAAAACTGAAAAAAGGTCTCTCTTCCAGAGACCTGCAGAATGCAGACCTGAACAGTGGTCAAAAGGCTGCCTGCCTGCTTTCGTTTTTTTTGGGAGATCCGATCGGTTTTATCGAATTGCCGTAAAATCGGATCATTTTGTATCGTGTGTGGCCACCTTAAGAGTGATGTGCAGGTACTCTGCAGGAGAATGAGGGAATTCTTCCTTTATTAACATTCTACATGCACATCTGAACCACTTTTAGGAGTGATAATCACCTTTGCATTCAATGTGCACAACATTCTCAGTGGATTCACAACAGCTCTGTGGGGAGTGCATATGTACAACTGTGTAACTTAATTCTTATGGTGTGTACACACTGTCACGATTCCGGGAACGCCATTGCGGCAAGCGCATGTAAAGGTGCTCAAACTATGATCTGGAGAGCCCCTTTAAATGCATTAGCCTGCTTTTAGAAAATGAGTGTTCTTCCAGCTCACCAGCCCTGCAATGGGGAATGTGAGTGCTTGTTTACACTTCCTGAAGAGCCCCTATAAAACCCCCCAAAAACAGGCATTCACATAGCTCACAGATCTACTACAAGGAATTGCTGATAAGAAGCAGGATACAGGAACGCATCGTAAAATCATTAGGTGACATTCCTGCCTGTCCGGAGAATACCCAGAGACATGTCCCTGGCTTAATGAGGTTTTGATATTTCACTTCATATTAGTCCATAATTCGATGGATATTGCGTAACCGTTTGTGCCCAGCGGTCCACAACTCACAGTGCGCCAGGCGACTAGCGCAGCCCACCTTCTGAGACGTTAATCGATCTCCTAGTCATCTCACAGCCTGAGGTATTGATTACATAGGCAAGGAAGGTGGCACTCCAAGCGAGTTTGATATCGATTGGTTCAGCGCATGCTGACGGAATGTAAAATGTTGGGTTTTTATATGATATGTCAGATATCCGCTGAGTTATGGCATACTTGGAGAAACTGCCAATTCTGTCCCTCAGACAATAGGGGCGGACTTCAGCAGCCTGAGGTCAGATTGTTAAGGGTGGAAACCTCTCTTGTTACCAGCCACACCCTCTGGCAGAGAAAGAGTTAAAACCGACTGACACTCAGCCTGGAGAGAGAGACCCCAGCCATCCTATACCATCACGGATTTGGGCTGAATGATAAAAGGATTAATACCTATTCCACAGAACTTTCCAGAATTGGACTACATATCTCTGTGGGACTTACCGCAAAGGACACGGTAATGTGAGAAAGCTTTTTTCTCATTCGACTAAAAAATCCGATCGGATTTCCCGTTTTCTTTGATTTGTATCGATCCGGAATGCCAGATATTTTTCTTCAATCTTTCTAAAGATTGTATGGTGTGTGTTTGACAATTTTTTAATATACACACCCTAGCAATTTTGTCAGTTTCCAATCATTTTTATCATAATTGGGGAAGAAATTGAACATATGTGTGTGGTACATTGGTCATATTTTTGAAATTTTACAGTCAGTCAGAAAAATGTATTGCAATTCTTAAATTGAACAGTTATTTAAAAGATTGTATGGTGTGTGCGGCCACCTTTAGATGTACCCGTAGTTAGATTGCCTAGGGCCTGATACATGTTCTTTTGTTTCTGTTTGAACCCTCTACAAGTACTCTTATCAAGGACTAGTTTTTATTTCTTTTTAACAGCTACAAATATCCTATGTTTAGTTAAAATGCATCACTGGTCTACATAAAAAAAACACAAAGGTACACTAATGCTTGAAAGTTAGTGTCTTAACACATTTTTTGTTTAATAAGATTCACTGGAACCCCATATCAGCTGCTCCCTGTGAAGAAACGTGGAAGAGCCGCCGCTATAAATCAGCGGGAGGCGGCTCTTTCCGCGCATGGCATGGCGGAACGCGGAAAAACCACCGCCTCTGACGCGGCGGTTAGCGTGCAGGGGCCTGTTGCGAACAGTCTGACCCAGCGCGGGGAGGCCGCCGCCGGTGCTGAGGGCGGTGCGACCAACCCCGCGCACAGGTCAGCGAGCACATTGCAAGACAGTACTGGTGTGGCTGGGACTGATAGTCCACCAAGATTCAGAATGACGCGCGTGCGCGCAGAGAGGCAGAACTTATATGGCAGTCAGAAAAGGGTCAGCTGACAACCCTGATTCGTTTCATTGGTCCAGCACTTAAAGAGTAACTGTTAGCCCCCAAATTGAAATTTAAAACACTATTGCAATGTTTTATTTATTATATAAGTGAGCCTAAAAGCCAATGTAGAAGTTAAAAATCAATCTAATTTTGTTACTATGTAACCTTTTCCCCCAGCTCCGGACGCAAGCCGCATATCAGATACTGTAGCATGCAGAGCATGCCTATGTCTGGCCGACCCCCCTCTCCCCCCCAGGACCAGGTGCCAATATATTCTCCCCACCGCAGCTGACCGCTCTGACACGGAGAGAGAGCGGCAGCACTTCCAGAGCAGCACCGCAGAGCAGCCGCCGCCGAGTCACATGTGAGAGAATCACATGTGAGAGAGATGCACGGCGCCGGCTGCTCTGCGGTGCTGCTCTGGAAGTGCTGCCGCTCTCTCTCCCTGTCAGAGCGGTCAGCTGTTTGTGGTGCGAATAGATCGGCACCTGGTCCTGGGGGGGAGAGGGGGGTCGGCCAGACATAGGCATGCTCTGCATGCTACAGTATCTGATATGCGGCTTGCGTCCGGAGCTGGGGGAAAAGGTTACATAGTAACAAAATTAGATTGATTTTTAACTTCTACATTGGCTTTTAGGCTCACTTATATAATAAATAAAACATTGCAATAGTGTTTTAAATTTCAATTTGGGGGCTAACAGTTACTCTTTAAGGAGGGGCTGGAGAGTGTTTTAGTATATATACTGCTGGCTGTTCATTCGCTGGTTGTCTGGCGTTGCGATCACTATGTGGTAGCACTCAGACCTGAGTCAGATCCTAAAGTGTGCCGAGACCAGCTGGAGCTGTTATCCTACACTTAGCTAGATTCTGTTGATAGTCTAAAGTACTAGTTTGATTGTGATTATCTGTTATGACCTTTTGCTTGCCTGACTATTCTTCTGAACTCTGATCCTGTACCTTGCTATTCTGATACTCTGTTGCCGAACCCCGGCTCGCCCTAAGACTCCGCATCTGCCTCCTGATTCTGTACCTCGATATTTCTGATACCCTGTTGCCGAACCCTGCTTGTTTATTAGAACCCGCATCTGCCTTCTGAATCTGTACTGTATCTGTCTGTGTGGTTACGACCTGGTTTGTCCGACCTCGAGAACCGACCTTACTGTTAGAGGCGGTTCCCAGTCCTGGTAGTGACACTCCCCCCTGAGTGTCACTCTCTGTTTTGTCCTTCCTACTCTCAGCCTGACTCCTCACCCTGGGAGAGTTCAGGTCTTTGGAAGGAAAATTGTGCAGTACTCTTTACTGCTCTGAGGCCTAGTCCTCTAAGTTTTACGGTTGCACCAAACACTCCTACTCTACTCAGGTGTCCAGAGGTTAGCTTATAGGACTCAAAGGGACTCAAAAAATTAGGCTCTCTCAAATTCAGTAATTGGTAGTAGGATGATTAAAAATTATATTTCTGCAAATGCCATACTGAACAGGTGGGTTTTCAGTCTAGATTTATACATGTCCAGAGATGGAGCTGTCCTGATCTGCTGAGGTAAGCAGTTGCATAATGTAGGAGCGGCATGACAGAAGGCTCTGGGACCAAAAGTTTTCAGGTGGACTCTGGATAGGACTATATTATTAGAATATGTGGATCTGAGATTGCAGGGATTGCTACACAGCGGCAACATTTCTTTCATGTATCCAGGGCCCAGATTATATAGTGATAAAAAAAAAGAAAAACTGATGGACCAGTGACAAAATAATACTTATCTGAGAGATGATGGGTCAATCAGGTGCAAAGACGGAACCAACAGACGATGAATATATTATGCATAGTAGAAATATGGGCTGGACTTAGTACTGTCAGTTATGGAGAAATAGGTTTCATTTTGCAGGTCATTTGCATCCTGAAGCCTGCAAAAAACGAGTAGCACAGATCAAATCAGAAGCAAAGGGGGACAATAAGGTAGAACGATTCCTGGGTATTGCAATAGCAAATATATGGACCCAGAAAGCTAACATACGGCAACATCAGGTGAACACTTTTAGGTTTGGGAAAAAGAAAGTTGTCATGTATGTTGTTGATTGCAGTGATGATGAAAACAATTGTTATGTGAATGACAGTGGACGTTCTCTATGCCCACAAAGGCGCAGATGCAAGGATTATGAAGGTTGCAGAAAACATGGAGAATGTTTTGAATGTGGCAAGAAAGGTCACCTGGCCCGACAGTGTTCCAATAGACCCCAAGGTCCTCAGTGACTAGGCGCAGATCGCTACAAACCTAAGGCCACCCTAGTTGTAGGCAATGTAAAAGTGACATTTTGGTGAACAGGAGTATGTAAATCTGTGCTGATGGCTACAAGTAGTGTAAAATGGAAATAAAGGGGTTCAGTGCTGACGAGAAATGCAGAAATACTAACAAGCTGTTTGGTTAACAGTGAGAATTGTAATTAGCTGTTTGTTTGCTGTTTGTATCATTTTAGGAATTAAATGATGTCTGTAAACGTCCCTATAATCTGTATGTCTAATGTTTTTGTCTGATGTTCGGAGATTCAATTAACTGGTCAAAAGAGATTTTCACTGCTGTATGTTTGTTTGTTTATGTAAGTTAGTTATGTTGATTTGTGTTGGTTATGGTATTTTCCTGAATTCTGCAGAGTATTTTATAGAAAAAAAAATGATGTATGTTGTATGTAGATATTACGGATAAAAGCATAAGATATTTGTAGGGTTTTTTTTGTTTGTTTTAGTTTATGTGAAGATTTGTTTGTATATTTAGAAAAGGTTTGTTTAAGATTAGGCTGAGATCAGTTGTTCAGTATAATGGTGTGTAAAAATGCAGGGATTTTTTTTTTTATTATTCAACGGGTTTATTGATCATGTCAAATACAAAATATTCAGTGAACAAACATTTCACTAGAACCAACACAAACTAGTGTCACAGAAATCGAACATGGAATAGAATGGTAATAATAGGCCCAAGGTAAGAGGTATACATCAATAAATGTACTCATAATATGATATCAAATGTCCATCTGAAAAAAGAAAGGGGGAAAATGTGGAAGGGTTTATATATGCAGCCTCCTAAATTCCATCCAGACGTCCCATATAATATGGAACTTGTCTGAATTCTCAATGCTCCTATAATAAAGTCTATCTGTTAACATGATAGTGTCCAGTCTATCATTTACTAACTGCATGCTTAAACTTGGAGATTTCCATTTGAGAGCAATGGACCAATGACCTGCCAACAACATATAGTGATAAAGTTTTAAAAATTGCTTGGGAATTGATGGGTTTTGGCCATATAATAGGCACATAGTCACCGTAAGGTTGGGGCGAACCCCTGAAACTTCAAAAAATAGTTGTTGCCAATCATTCCAGAAATCTACTGCAGTAGGACAACTCCAAAATATATGTGTGAGGGTACCTAATGTCCTACATCCCCTGAAACATTGAGGAGAACATTCTGGGTATATCTGGTGAAGGCGGGCAGGTGTATAGTACCATCTCAACATAAGTTTAACTGCCGTATCCTTCAATATGGCTGATCTTGTGATGGAGGCTATGTTAGTCCAGCATGTAGTCCACTGGGAGGTATCTATTTGTGTCTGCAGGTCTTGCTCCCATGCCCTTTGATAAGACATAGGACCAGTAGGTAGGTTAGATAGAAGCAACTGGTAAAGGAAAGAAATGGTACCTGGTTGTCTAACCCCTTTATAATACATGTTTTCAAATGTAAAGGGCTCGGTCAGAACATAATTAGGAGTTTGGGACTGTAAGAAATGACGGATTTGAAGATAGTGGTAGGCTTCCCCCCAGGGGGCTTCTCTGCCAAAGCGAAACTGTTGTAATGATATGAACCTGCCCCCCTGCCAAAATTTGTTGGCAGTAACCAGACCCTGGTCAGCCCACGAAGCAAAAGCACTAGAGTTAGAGAGTGCCGGTTTGAACCGAGTATTACTCAGGAATGATAGTTTTGGGGAAGGGGTTCTTATTAAGGCAAATTTAGAGAGTGTCTTTGACCAAAATTGTAGTAAGTGGGCAACAACTTTAGTTTGAAAAGTTCTCGAAGCATATCAGGGGAAAAATTAAAAATGAGGTACTTGGGATGGTACGGTTGGATTGCTTGAAGCTCAAATTCCCACCAAGGGGGAAGGGCCGAGGTAAGGCCCCAATCTAAAATGTGGCCTAAGCAAGCAGCCAAGTGGTAGTGCCAAAGAGATGGGAGTCCTATACCTCCCTGACTACAGTGCTTATGTAGAACCATAGCCCTTACTCGTGGCGGTTTATTATCCCAGATATATCTATTGAAAAGGGATTGAATAGGTACTAGAGCACTTTTAGGTAAAGAGATTGGTAACATACGGAAGGCATATAGTAATTTAGGTAGTAATATCATCTTACAGGCAATGACACGGCCTAACCAAGAGGTTTTAAAGGGGGCCCAGCTTTTAATTATGGCTCGAATCTGTTGAAATAGGGGGGGATAATTAACCTCAAATAGGTGATGGAAAGAAGGAGTTAAGTAGATGCCCAAATACTTAAATTTTTTCTTTTGCCAAGTGAAATCAAAATTAGCCTCTAATAACTTGATAGCATGAGGGGGCAGGTTCACAGGCATAGCAACAGACTTAGATGAGTTAATAGTAAGTCCTGAAAAGCTTGCAAATTGGGGCAGCAGCCTGAACAAATTGGGTAGGGTGATGACCAGCCTAGTAAGAAATAACAAGGCGTCATCCGCATAAAGCGCAATTTTATGCTGACCATCTCTATAGCCATGTATGTCAGGGTGCTGTCGTATGGCTGCCGCCAAGGGTTCCATTGCTAAGGCAAAAAGCAAGGGCGACAAAGGGCACCCCTGCCTAGTGCCTCTTTTTAAGAGAATGGGGTCAGAAACCGCTCCAGGGATGCGGATAGATGTGGTGGGTGCAGAATATAGGGCAGAGATTGCTGTAGCAAAAGCACCTGTGATACCAAATGACTTCATAGAAGTTAACAGATAATTCCAATTCACAGAATCGAAGGCTTTACTTATGTCTAAGTCTAACATCAGAAAACCTGTTTTTTTTAATTCTGCATCCTGTAATAGGTTAATTGCCAGTCTGACATTGCCGTAACCCTGTCTTCCAGGGATAAAACCAGTTTGATTGCCTTTGAGTAAGCTTCCGATAGAGTGGGATAGCCTGGAGGCCAAGATCTTAGCAAATAACTTAACATCATTGTTACGGACTGAGATTGGGCGGAAGCCTCCAGGGGAAAAATGATCTGCCCCAGGTTTGGGGATAAGAGTAAGGTTAGCAGATAACATTTCAGGTGGAAAGGCCGCCCCTTGTAGTATGGAGTTATATAGGGAGGTGAGTGGGGGTACCAAAAAGTCTGCGAATTTCTTAAAATACTGAGAGGAAAATCCGTCTGGACCCGGGGCAGTCGAAGGCCTCAAAGATTTTATTGCCAAACGGACTTCTAGTTCAGAAATCGGGACATTTAAGGCCTCCAACATGCAGGGATTTTATAGAGTGAAAGTGTGTACTCCATGCCCACATTCCTGAGGTGGGGGCAAGGAGAGATATGGACTACAGATGCAAGTATGCAAGCAAAAGTTGTGGCAGACCTTGTGCATGCAGACAGAAAGAATAATTTAGTGTATTCATGCAGTGTAACGAAAGGCTTATTTTTTAAAATTATTTGGATAACACCAAAAGGCAGAACATTTAAGAATAAAGTAGCTGCCATCTTTGCAATACCACCACCAGTTATAAAGAAAGATCTGATGACCTTTCTGGATGCATTTAAATACCGCAAAGTATGGATCGTTGACTGTTCAATTGTACATATCCCTGTCCAACGCTGCACCACCCTGAACCCTGCAACTTCGTTATTTTTGGCATCTGATGATCTGTCCTCCCATAACTGTCTTGAGGATGCCCACCGTAGTTTTCTCTCCAGTCCAGATCTCCAGAGTGAGCCTCTACAGGAGGGAAAAGTGGTCTTAGTGGACAGCCCTGCAAGCAGAGGTGAGAATGGAGAACACTTAAGTGCACATGCAGTAGTGACGCTGGAAAAGCTCCCTTCTAAGCTTTCAGCTCAAGCTGCGGAATTCTACGCTCTCACTAGAGCCTGTCTGCTGCACAGGGATCAATCCCTCACTGTCTATACTGACAGTCAGTATGATTTTTCAACCGTGCATACATTTGCAGCCCAGTGGCACCATAGCTTCATGGAAGCTATCCAGGCTTCCAAGAAACTGGCTATTTGTAAGTATGCAGCATATAAGAATAGTGATTCCTCTGTTACCTGTGGCAACAACCAGGCAGATAAAGCTGTTAAATTAGCTGCAACCACAGCACCCTCTATTAACCAGCAGTCTAAAAGAACGGCCTAGAAGCACGTTACATTCCACTGACTTACTAACCTCCCAAGACCAAGTTCCCAAGCAGGAGGTTAAGTAGGTGAAGGGAGGAGCTATACAAATAAAAACTGGTTTATGGGAGGTGGGTACAAGACTTTGTATACCCTGTATTTTGTTCAAATTAATTGCAATTGTTAAACATGGGTTTTCACATGTGTCAATAGGAGGGATGATGGCTATAATTGAACAGAGGTACTTTGCATTGGGTAAACAATCCCTTTTAGAAAATAGTTTTGTACCCAGTACACCATATGTGCTCAGAACAACTCAGCTAGAAGTTAGTACTTATCACTACCCCTACTGCTGTATGTCCTTGTAAGAAGGCACATATGAGCCTCTCAAGCCAAAATTAATTGAAGGTCCAGAACCACAGCCTGTCACGGGCACTTATAAAAGCTTCAGTTAGGGCTAGGACAGGAACGACTGGTGTAAGCCTAAGGCCCAGGGTGACAGGAATATTTGCTTGAACTCTAGTCAAGACCGTGCTTAGTGTTGAAGGCAACGATCAGACACTTTCCTTCAACAAAAGTAGCCAGATTGAACCTGCTCCCATAGGCAGGGACAAGCAATGACAAGCAGGGAAATAGGAGAGCTTAAGGAACAGGCACCTAGGAGGCCAAAACCGCCACCTAGGAGAATCATCTTTCTTGAACCCGGATGGTCCAACACTATGGAAGGACGAGTATTTTGGGTAGTAATGATAGCAGCCACGTTTACATTGGTTTTTTCTGGTGGATAACAGTGGAGATAAACTACATGAAAATTCAGTCACAAGCCAAAGTACAAGAACAGACCCTAACCAGACAAGCCAGAGCAGTCAGACAAAGAGAGTCAAGCTATACTAACCCTAGATATGGAAAAGGGAAACCCATTTACCTAGATGCAACTAGAGATGGCTCGAACCTCCGATTTTTGGTTCGCGAACCTCGAACGCGAACTTCCGCAAAAGTTCGGGATCGCGCGAACTTTCAAACCCACCATAGACTTCAATGGGGAGGCGAACTTTGAAAACTACAAAAATTTATGCTGGCCACAAAAGTGATGGAACAAATGTTTCAAGGGGTCTAACACCTGGAGGTGGGCATGGCAGAGTGGCATACATGCCAAAATTCCTGGGGAAAAATCTGGATTTTACGCACAGCAGGGTTTAAGGGCAGAAATCACATTTTATTGCTAAATTGGAGGCCTAAAGTGCTTTAAAACATCTTGCATGTGTATACATCAATCAGGTAGTGTAATTCGTGTACTGCTTCACACTGACAGGCCAAACTCACTGTGTAACGCACCGCAAGCAGCTGTTTGTGTAGTGACGGCCGTGCTGGACTGGTGCGCACCATGGTGAGAGTGCAGGCGATATCGGTTTTCAAGCCCATATGGTCGCCGGGCTGAGGTAGCTCAATGACAGAACAGCAATGACTGTCCAGCTGGTCTGTCCACAATGAAGCCATGACCTTATTATCTTGGGTGTGCCCCCCCACCCCCCCAGACACTCATATAGCCGGCGGACATTGTTTCATTGGGATACGCAAGCCCCTTCACCGCGGCAAGGTAACAATCATGAAGGGGAATTGACACATGTACATGCCTTTTGTTTTGTTATTGCAGCTGCAGTGCAGCCAGAAAAATTAGGCAGGCATGTACACACCAGAAAAAAAATGTTATTGGTTTTGTTAGTGGCGGCTGCTAGCAGCGGCCTTAAAAATTCATGAACTGGCCCTGACTCCTGGACCCTGTTGGTGGTGGCTGAGAAGGCAGTCAAGCGGCCTGCAGGCAGAGATGCTGTGTGGGGACCGACTTAGTCTTGGGGCAGGCAGTCACACGGCGTGCAGACAGAGATGCTGTGTGTGGGGACTGACTTAGTCTTTGGGTGGGCAGTAGCCCTCCGGGATCCAGGCCTCATTCATTTTGATAAAGGTGAGGTACTGAACACTTTTGTGACCTAGGCGACTTCTCTTCTCAGTGACAATGCGCTGAAGGTCCTTTCTAACAGGACGCTTGAGGCAGGGCAAGACAGAAGTTAATTGGGACAGCTTTGGCCACAGGTCAAGCCTGCGCACCCAGTAGTCCAGGGGTTCATCGCTGCTCATAGTGTCTACATCCAGACTTAAGGCGAGGTAGTCAGCTACCTGCTGGTCGAGGCGTTGGTGGAGAGTGGATCCGGAAGGACTAAGGTGAGGCATTGGACTAAAGAATGTCCGCATGTCCCACATCAGCATGAGATCACTGGAGCGTCCTGTCCTTGCCTGCGTGGACATGGAGAAGGATTACTGGCAGTGGTACCTTTATTCCATTGTGCTGTGACATCACCCTTAAACGCACTGTAAAGCATAGTTGCCAGCTTGTTCTGCAAGTGTTGCATCCTTTCTGCCTTCAGGTGAGTTGGTAACATCTCCACCACTTTGTGCTTATACTGAGTGTCTAGTAGCGTGGCCACCCAGTACAGGTCATTCCCCTTGAGTTTTTTATACAGAGGTCCCTCAACAGGCTAGACAGCATGAAAGCCGCCATCTGCATAAATTTGGATGCAGACGTACTATCCATCTCCTCTTGTTCTCCCTCAGTGATGTTCGGTAAGTTCTCCTTCCCCCAGCCACGAAGAATACCACAGGAAAGTTAAGCAGCACAAGCCCCCTGAGATGCCTGCTGCGGTTGTTCTTCCGCCTCCTCAAAAAAAAACAACCCACCTTCCTCATCATCTGACGCCTATTCCTCACACGACTCTTCCTCCTCCTTCCCCCCTCCTCTGTGCTGCCGCAGGTGTTGAGGAAACGTCTGCTGAGAATTGATCCCACAAGTTTTCCTCCTGTTCCTGTTCACGCTCCTCCACCGCTTGATCCATCCACTCTATGCACGGCACGCTCCAGGAAGAAGCATATGGGATCAAGTCGCTGATGTCGCCTTCACTGAGACTCACCATGTTTATCACCTCCTCAAACGGCCGCATGAGCCTGCAGGCATTTTGCATGAGTGTCCAGTACTTCGGCCTGAACATCCCCATCTCCCCAGAGCATGTCCTTTTACTGTAGTTGTAGAGCTACTGGTTGAGGGCTTTCTCCTGTTATAGCAGGCAGTTGAATTCCAGCGAGTATGGCTATCGCAAATCAAGCACCTCACCAGCAAGTTGTTTCTCCACTGAATATCGGCCAAGCGTGCTATGGCCATGTAAGACCGCCTGAAATGCCCACACACCTTCCTGGACTGCTTCAGGACGTCCTGTAAGCCTGGGTACTTACACACAAATCTCTGAATTATTAGATTCAGCACATGTGCCATGCAGGGTACATGTGTCAACTTTCCCAAATTCAAAGCCGAAATGAGATTGCTGCCGTTGTCACACACCACGTTACCGATCTCCAGTTGGTGCGGGGTCAGCCACTGATCCACCTGTATGTTAAAAGCAGCCAGGAGAGCTGCTCCAGTGTGACTCTCCGTTTTGAGGCAAGACATGTCTAAGATCGTAACATCGTACCTGGCATGCAGCATAGGCCCTGGGGAGCTGGGGGTGTGTAACTGGAACGGAGATTGCAGCACCAGTAGAGTAGCACTGCAACTCAGCCGAGAAGGAGGAGGATGACAGCGAAGAGGATGTAGCTGGAGGAGTATGAGGAGAAGGAGAGGAGGTAGCAGCAGGCCTGCCTGCAAGCCGTGGAGGTGTCACAACTAGGTCCGCTGCACAGCCACCTACTCCTTGCTTGCCAGCGGTCACCAGATTGACCCAATGGGCTGTGTAAGTAATGTACCTGCACTGACCGTGCTTAGCAGACCAGGCATCCGTGGTCAGATGGATACTTGACCCAGCGCTGTGTGCAAGAGATGACACCACTTTCAACTTCATAGTACACTTTGGGAACTGCCTTTTTTGAGAAATTATTGCATCCTGGTATCTTCCACTGCGGTGTCCCAATGGCCACAAATTTTTGGAAGGCCTCAGCGTCCACCAGCTGGTATGGTATCTACCAGCTGGCGAGATAACAATTCCGCCAAGCCAGCTGTCAGACGCCGGGCAAGGGGTTGACTGGCAGACATTGTCTTCTTCCGCTCAAAGATTTCCATCATGGACACCTGGCTGCTGCTGTTTGCAGAGGAGCAGGAACCGCTCAAGGTGAGAGGTGGAGTGGAGGAGGGTGGCTGTGAAGGTACAAGGGAGAAAGCGGCTGAAGATGATGCACCTGAAGGAGGAGGAGGAGAAGGAGGATGGCTTTGCTTTTGTGTGCTGCTTTTCCTCAGGTGGTCTTCCCATTGCAGTTTGTACCTTTTCTCCATGTGCCTTCGTAAGGCAGTTGTCCCTACATGGGTGTTGGCCTTTCCACAGCTCAATTTTTGGTGGCAGAGAGCACAGATGGCATTGCTCTCATCTGAGGCATACGCAGAAAAAAATGTCCACACCGCTGAGCCCTGGGATGATGGCACTGTGGTGGCGTCAGCAGCTGATGTTGAAGGGCAAGTTGGCTGGCTGTCCATAGGTGGCGATACATGGCACCGGACACTACCACCAGCTGTTTCTGACGACGAGCTCCCCCTGCTTCTTTCAGCACCTACGTGCGGTCACGTAGGTGCACTGAACAGGTATGTAGTGACTAGTATTACAAATGTGCAACTGTCACACACACAGGTACAGTAAATGGTATATAACACTGCGTGCTTCTGTCATGCAGGTGCAGTAAACATGAATAGGTATGCAGTGACTGGTATTACAAATGTGCAGCTGTCGCACACACACAGGTACCGTGAATAGGTGCAGTGACCAGTATATAACTGCATGCTTCTGTCATGCAGCTGCAGTAAACATGAACAGGTATGTAGTGATTGGTATTACAAATGTGCAGCTGCCTGTCACACACGTGCAGTGAAAAGGTAGGCACTGAATGTGCTGGGCCTGGCAGTGGCACAGTAGGAATTAGCAAGGGGCCAAGGGCCAGCTACGACTGACTGACAGGGCTGTATATGCAAGTGTCAGTGGGACACACAAAAAAACAAAACAAAATAGATCACAAGAACAACATTAGCTCTCAAAATAGCTGTTGAGGGGTGCTTTTCAGCAAGGAGCAAGCTAACGAGCCTAACAAGAGCCGAACTAAGCTTTCCCTATGTCTACAGCAGGTTCCTCTCCCTTTTCTAATTACTGCAGCCAGACGAGTGAGGGAAATGGCCCAGGAGGGAGTGTAGCCTGATTGGCTACCATGTGTCTGCTGACTGTGATGTAGAGGGTCAAAGTTTAGCCTAATGACGTAGTATAGGGGGCGGGTCGAACTCGCATATAGTGCGCGGTTCACCGCGAATGCGAACCACCGAAGTTTGTGCAAATCGGTTCACGGTCGAACCGTTCGGGCCATCTCTAGATGCAACTGTTTTGCCTGGGATGGGCAATATAGTGTTTAAACTAAAACCTACTAAAATGTTTTATAGATGAGTATGGGACTGACTACAATTTTTATCTGGGAGGAAGAGACAAAAAACTTAGACTGGGTTGGCGGGATGTGTGGAAGACCACTGATCCATCTGGATGGGAAACATCTGGTACCAGCTGGACCCCAAAGACACAAAGTCATAGTCCAATGACCAAGTACTGTGGTAAAATATTGGAAGCAACAAATGATGAAGTGTTGAGTTCAGGAACTGTGTGGCAGTCAGGGCCGGGACAAGGTCCACCACTAACAGACGCTGAGCTGCCCAAGTGCGCCCCCCCACGACTAATCCCCCCCCCCCCCCGACCGACTAATCCCCCCTCCCAATGCAACAATAAAAGATGCATAAGTAAAACAGTATTTTTAAAACTGTACATTTTCCAAACAAACTGTAAATTTCCATTAAAGCAGGCAGCATGACCTGCCACATATGTGTTTATAGGTGCAGAATGAATGATATACTATATCCACCACAAACATACTCATTCTGCACCTATATACACACAGATGGCACACACACACACACGCGCACTCTGCACTCTGATGGCCACGGAGCTGCTGCTAGACTGAGGAAAACAAGTCACAGGCAGGCACTATCCAGCATAAAAACTTTGTCTCTCCATACCCCGAGTTTCACCCCTTCAGTTAGTGATACACATGATGGCACTGTCCGTACCTCTGCACTGCAGAGCTTCATTTTTTACCATGATCTGCCCGCACAGTCTTGCCTGCTGTGCCATGTGTCAGTGTCATAATTTAACGGCTCCTGCGTGCCTCCAGGCTCACCTGCTCTCCCAGATGCGGCAGGGATGATTGTATGCCCCTACTTATGTGAGACGCACCACACGCTGACTGGAGAGAGAGGGGGACGGCTCCAGCGGCAACTGTTATACACTCTTTCACAGAGAGCAGTACAGAGCGGATCCTACCGCTGCTGCTCGCAGCACTTATGGAAGCAAATAGCGGGGTGGGCGTTGGGCAGTGCGGGCACATAGAAGAAACCGATCCTGCGCCCATGAATGACCTCAATGACCTGCGCCCAGAGGCTGCAGCCTTGTCAGCCTATGTGTCGGCCTGGCCCTGGTGGCAGTTAGAAGATACTTGATGGACTTGTAAGCCTAACAAAGCAGATCGTCAGACTGGAAGGGATTGTGTGCCCCTGTCTGGATGATAGAACATGTAACTATACTGTCCTATTAATTTTTCAAAACCCTAGTGAGTAAAAAGGTATACAGGAATAAGAGAGAGGCCCCAAAAGGGAGTTTGGATCCACATGTGTATATTGATGCAATAGGGGTCCCAAGAGGTGTGCCAGATGAGTTCAAGGCTAGGAACCAAATTGCTGCAGGATTTGAATCAATTTTCCTCTGGCCGTCAATTAACAAAAATGTGGATTGGATTAATTATATTTACTATAATCAGCAAAGATTTGTTAATTATACTACAGATGCTATTGAAGGCTTAGCAAAACAACTGAAAGTGACATCACTGACAGCATTACAAAATAGAATTGCATTGGATATGTTATTAGCAGAAAAAGGTGGAGTGTGAATTTTTTGAGGAACAGTGTACCTATATTCCAGACAACACTTCCCCTGATGGAAAAGTGACAGTAAAGGTGGCCACTAATGATCCAATCTTTTTCATCCAATCTTACCATTTCTATGTAATATAAGGTCACTCCCTATATTATCCATTCAATATATTCACTCAATTTACCCTTAAGGTGCCCATACACTCGTCAGATTGGCAGCAGATAGATAAGAAATGCATCTGATGATCTATCTGATGCGTTTTTAGAACATTTTTTACCAGGATAGAATTCCAATAGATTTCAGTTTGAAATCTATTGGAATTCTATCTGATGGCATTTTTTTGCCATCAGATTTCCATTAAGGCCAATGCAAACTGATAAGCAATCTCATCAGATCGACCTAAATTTTCCACCCTGCAAGTTCGATGGAAATCCATCGAAATCGATCGAAATCGGCCGTCGATCGGTCGATTGGCCAACCGATTTGCAATCGATCGATCGATCGGGATCGATCGGTCGACCAGAAAATCGGCTGAGTGTATGGGCTGCTTTATACTACATAGATTTGGTAAAATTGGTTGAAAAAGATCTGATCATTAGTGACCACCTTAAAGAGAACCAGAGACGAAGCACCCTCATGTATTTTATTACATTTATCAGTGGGAACATGACAGTAAACAGCTACCCTGCTTTTAGTTTCACTGTTATCTGCTTAATTAGTCTATTAGCAGCTGTGATAAGAATCCACCGACTATTCAGTGGAGGTTTGACCTGGAATCATTATAGCTGAGTCACTTTTCTGTGGAGTCTTTTTAAGCCCAAGCCTGCCACCTCCTGGCTCAAATTTCATGCTTTACATACTGAGAGCTGTGATGACATGGGAGCTGCTGCAGGAAAAATCTCTGTCTAGCAGACAGTGTGGCTGTGTGATCTGTGTGCTCTGTCTGTGCAGCCTGTCATTATTATCTACTGCATGCAGTTTCATTACTATGAGAGACACTTCCTACAGGCAGCCACAAAGCATACCAGAATATGAAGTTGAAAGCACACAGATGAAAGCCTACAGCAGCCCTGCTTGTCTATAGTCTCATAGAGGCTAGATAGCACATCCAGAACACCTCATAACCTGGAAGCAGAAGGGATATGAGCCGGCGGCAATATTTGATTTTTCCTGGAGCAATAATGGATAAAAAGCACTCATAAAGGCACACCAGAGTGGTGAAATTATCGGGTAGAGCATTTATTCTTTACAAGCTATCAACTGATATGTTTATTTTGTGTGAATCGTTCATCTCTGGTTCCCTTTAACTCTTCAGCAGTTGAAGGCTCAACCTGAAGAACTGAAATGAAACTCAGGTGTTTCAAACCCAAATAACAGATTGGTTGCAGAACTGGTTTGGGAGCTGGACCTCATTTTTCCAGAGTTTGGGCATCTAATTTTTAACTGTTCTTATAGTTTTGTTTTTGCTAGCCTGCTGTTTTTCTCCAATGTTGAGAATATTTTTTACACAATTAATGGATAAACATATGAATGTGTATGTATACAGCTTTAGCACAGTATGATGAAGGATTTTATGATGATCAAGGGGGAGATTATGATAATATGGCTGAAAGGGATGACCAGGCCAACGTATGATGCAACTGCTTCAGTCCATTAACATTTGTAACCATTTTTTATATTTTTATAATCTATCTGTCTGTCTGTGTGTGTATGTATATAATATATATATTTGAATTTTTTTCTATATCTTTTTGCAACTATTTTTATATATTTTTGTAACATTTTTTCACATTTTTATACCTTTTTAGATTTCCATATTTTTTATTTCATTTACATTTATATATTTTATATTTTCATATATTTTTATATAAGCTTGCATAAGTGCAATTTGAATTAAACAGGAGGGAAATGTGAAAGAAATTGCTATATTATAATCAAATTGCAGGAGCTAGAGTTATGCCTTAAGTGGGCTGTATCAAAACCAGTTACTTTGCGAGTCTGTGTTTGTTTGGGACCTCAAAAAAAGAAGAAAAAAGACATCTAGAGTTTGGGAAGGAAATGAAACCTAAAGTTTGAAGCCAGAAAGTGAAAGAAGCCTTCCTCAAATGATGAAAGGCAGGGGCGTCTCTAGCCATTTTGTCACTCCAGGCGAGAAATCCTGTGGCGCCCCCGTGATTGCCCCCAGTCCCATACCCCCCACCCCTCGTGGTGAACACCACTCCTGTGGTGAACCCCACCCCCCCCCCCCCGAAAATCATAATGCAGCAGCGCTTCACCAGAAAATACACTTATTGCGGCGTGGGTTCACCAGAAAATATTTGTAATGCAGCAGAGCGTTTCACCATAAAATATATTTATCGCGGCATGCACTCACACACACCACACACAGTACACACACACACACACACACGCACACAGTACACACACACTATACACGCACACACACACCGCACACAACATACACACTATACACACACACACACCCTTTAGACACGCACAGTACACACACTGCACTATACACCCACACAGAGCACACTATACACAACACACAGTAGACATACACTATACACACACATACACTACACTATACACACACACACACACACACTACACTATACACAAACACACACTACACTATACACACACACACTATGCTGCTACCAGGGGAGGACTGGGACCTTCTGGCCTGGGGGGAAACACAGACTAGAGGCCCGTTATCATGGCAGCCTCAGCCCAAATTATGTCACACACTCACCCCATGTCGTATATGCCAGTAATCACGTGGAGCGCCAATGCGGAAATACAGCAAGGACACTCTGTGAACAGTGTGATAGGAAAAGTACAGGCATCAGGGGGGCACAATACATTTTGAGGGACAACGGCCGGGGTTTCCGTCTTGTCTATAATTCGTGGTTCTCGCACTCCATGATTATCACACCTGACAACCACATTGGCCCAAGATTTCCCAACACCTCAGATTGATGCATTCAACCAATTTCCACCCAAAATGTTTTATCCGATTTGCTAATATCAAAACGGTTGGTCAATCGGCTGTCAAGTCAACAGAAGTATGGCAACTGTAATTCCCTCAAGGCCAATCCCCCCCCCCCCCATACACCTACCTATGTCCTCCCCTTCACCACCATCTCTACTAATCCCGGTTTTTACTACCTTATAGTGTGTCTGAGCCCTTATGCAGAGAAATAGGGAGAGAAAAGCTGAAGGAGAGGGAAGAAGATATTTGCCTCACCAGGATTGCAGTTTTATTTAGCTTTCCTGTATGACAAGAAGACACAGACACTCAGCACTAGGGTAAGAGGGAAACAAAGGTGAATGAAGGAGGCTGGTGCACACCAAGAGTGCTTCAGAGCGCGTTTTTTTAAATCTACAGCGATTTGAAAAGCGCTGGGCTAATGTTACCCTATGAGGGTGTTCCCACAGCAGTGTTGGGATTTTTTTAAAAATGGCAAACATGCTGCAGGTAGCATTTATTGGAACGATTCTTTCAAAAATCGCTTCACAAAGTCGCATTCGCAAATTGCTAGTGACTGCTATTGCGATTTTGTCGTGCACTAGCCCAGAGATAGGAGGAGTGGAGTGGGACTGAGAATAGCCTCAGATGGAGCAGAGAGCTTATCTGTATTGCAGTCCCACATTACACAGAGACTAGTTGCTGGTAATAGGACTGCTGTCCCTGCCAGTCTCCCACACAAGTCAGCAAGCAGCCCTCCTGGAGTCTAGGAACTGTCAAAACTTTTCAACCTGTTTAACACCTTATCTGCACATGCAGTCATTTTAACAATGGGGAGAGACCAGACAGATTTTTTTCCCACGGACCCTCCTCTGCATTATGCTGTGTATATTTACCAGCTTGCCTGCCCTCTAATTTCACTTTTATCAGCTAGCCAAGTGTTTTATATTGCCTTACAACAACAAACCTGAATACAGCGGACACAGGACCAACCCTAAATCACAATCCACAATCCACGCAGTTACCAGTAGCAGAGAGAGAGGGACTGAATGAATCTCAGGACTCAGGAGCTGATGCTGTACTTGGATCCCTGACTAGGATGAGTGCCTTCTCTCACTGACTCATTCATTGCTGTGGTTCTTTGAATCATTGAGCTGAAGGAAATGAGTGAATCAGTCAGTGAATTAGTTATGAGTTGAGTCAGGCGCTGCTGCTGCTCCTGCTACTGTGTAATCTGATACCTGAGTGATCTGAGAGGCATTTCTTCTCTCACTACTCAGTGCAGAAGCGCCCTTCCCTCCTCCTGGCGCACTAGGCAAGAATTTATAGCTGCCTAATGGCTCAGACTCCTCTGATGATAGGACAAAGTGCAACAGCACAGACACCGTGATTGGTCCACTCAGGTCCCAGACTACACCTAAGGCCTCGTTCACATCTGCTGCGCTGAAAAACGTGTTAAAGCGCATGGTAAAAAAACGCATGCGCTTGTGCGCGCTTTAGTCCGCGTTTCTATGCGTTGCGCTGCGCTTCTTTAAAGCACGTTTTGCTTACTGTAGCAGCAGCAGTTGTCAATAAAACTTTGTTTTTGTATGTAAATGTATTTTTTTCTCCAATTAGGGGTAAAAAACGCATGCGCTTCTATGCGCTTGTACGCGCTTCTATGCGCTAAAAAAGCGGCCCATTCACTTGCATTGATGTGCGCTTTCCAGCTGAACGCACAGAAATGCATGCAACACTACGTTTCTGTAACGCTGCTCAGCGCAGCGCATAGATGTGAACCAGCTACATTTAGTTACATGGAAAAATCAATACCTTGCTGATCGCACAGGGCAGTGCGCTGTGGAAAGCGCACAGAAACGGCCCTGATGTGAACGAGGCCATACACAAGATGACGCAGAGACTATTAAAAGATGAGCAGACAATAGGTTTCACTTCTGGTGTCAGTGAGTTTGGATATAGATCCTCTCATGTGATCTGATGCCAGAAGTCCACGCGTGTGAATAAAGATAACATTGCAGTTTGGCAAAGTGGAGTCCTTGAGTTTTTTTTTATAAGAAGGGTTATTGGATTACCTTTAACAGGAACCACTCTCCTTTTTCTGCGGGTCGCAGCTGAACTGATGTGACATCTACAGTATTAGTGAGAGGAGGACTAGGGACTGTTTTAGAGGAGGCAGCTGCCGACTCAGTCAAAAAGTAAAATGAGTGGTGGCTGCTGGGAGGGAGGGGGAGCACACCGACTACCTATTGGGGGCATCTATCTGGCTAACCTATACTGGGGGCAACTATACTGGCTGCTTATACTGGGGGGAGGCAAATATACTGGCTGCCTATAGTGGTGGAAACTATACTGGCTACCTATACTGTGGGCAACTATACTGGCTGCCTATACTGGGGGCACCTACCTGGCTAACCTGTAGTGGCGGCAACCATACTGGCTACCTATACTGGGGGCAACTAAACTGGATGCCTATACTGGCTGCCTATACTGGGGGAAACTACACTGGCTGCCTATACTGGGAGCAACTAAACTGGCTGCTTATTCTGGGGGCAACTATACTGGCTGCCTATTCTGGGGGCAACTATACTGGCTGCCTATACTGGGGGCAACTATACTGGCTACCTATACTGGGGACATCTATATTGGATTACTATACTTGGGGAACATAGCTACCTATACTGGGGGGGGGGGCATAGGCCTTGCTAACCTATACTGTGGGCATCTACAGCTGGCTAACCTATACTGGGGGCACTTATGTCATGCTACCTATACTAGGGGCAACTATACCTGGCTAACCTATACTAGGGGTGCCTATACCTGGCTACCTACCTACCTACCTATACTGAGGGTGTTTTTTGGGAGGGTTGCACCGCAGCTATAGCGTGCGGTGCAAATCGTCGGGTGCTATGCGATCATTCTAAATCTGGGGTGAAAGGGGGGAGGCATCCTCACAAGTTTCCCTCAGGCTGAAAAAGTCTAGACCTGGCCCTGCCCGTAGCCATATATCCAAACACATTACAGTATACATCATTGCATCTTGCCCCATTACCAAAAAGTTCCACCTAAAAGAAAATATATAATAATCCTTGAGTGCAGCAGGTCAGTGCTGCCATCTAGTGTTCTTTTGATTTACTGCAATTTCTCTTAAAGTAAACCAGAGACGAGAGATACTTACCTTTTTATACATAGCTGGGGCTTCCTCCTGCCCCATGGGCACGGAATGCTCCCACGCCGCAGTCCTCCGCTGCCTGCAGCTCCGGTACTGGGTCTCGTAACTTCCTCCAGTCACGGCCAGTCTGCGTAAGAGGAATTTCGCTCTTTACATATCTCTCCAGCTGCTCCTTAAGTATCTCTCCAGCGTAAATATCAGACTATACTTGCCTCAGACTGGCTGCGATTGAAGAAAGTTACGGGACCCGGTACCAGAGCTGCAGGCAATGGAGGATGGTGGCCTGGGAGTGATCTGTGCCCATGGGGCTGGAGGAAGCCCCAGGTATGTTTAAAAAGGTAAGTATCTCTCGTCTCTGCTACACTTTAAATCATATCAGCATCTGTTCCAGAAAGCTATATCCTTCTTTTGAATTTTTTTTGTTACGCATATGATCACTAGTTTGCTAAAAAGCAGTTCAGTTCAAAATCAATGGGCTTGATTCATTAAGCTGCACTGCTAAAGCAGCGTAGCTTAATGTAATGGAACGCTTGTTGAAATGAAGGAGTGGCAGCTATGCACACCTTACATAGAAGTGTTTGTTGCTATGTAAAGAGCATGCCTTCCTTATTTACATACCTTGCTTACATAGCAATGCGCATAACTTTAAATGCGGGTGGTCCTGTGAAGTATTGCGACCGTGATACTTTACTAGCAGCCGCTACTATGTTAATTAACATAGTTACTATACATAGTAACTATTTTAATTAATATATTAGCAGCCGCTAGTGAAGTATCGCGGTCGCAATACTTCACAGGACCACCCACATTTCAAGTTATGAGCGCTGCTATGTAAGGCGTGCATACCTGCCGCTCCTTCATTTTAACGAGCGCTCCCTCATATGAAGCTGCAGCCGAATGAATCAAGACCTATGTGCAGTCCCTGAGGATTAAAACAGGTTTTTGTTTTTTTTTAAGAATCCATTCCATTTCCAGTCTTGCGAAATCTCTATCCCTATTATTCAATGCCAGTCAGTCTTTGATTAATCTATTCTGCAGAATTTGATACCACTTGGATCACTATTTTGCTTAGCCTTAAAATGCGCCAAAACTGAGTGGTCATCATACCCTTTTCTGATGTTTTTCGAGTGTTCATAGCTCTTTTCCTTGAATGCCCTTGCCGTAAGGTCCACATACGGTAGGTCACATGGGCATTCAAGGAGATAGATCACCTTAGACTCACAATTACAAAAGTCTATTATGCTATAAATTATGTCTCCAGTGCCATTGTTAAAACTGGAGGTTTTTCTCTGCACATTCTTACAACTGCATGCAAAACAAAACCCACATTTATAGAAACTGGTGAAGCTAAGAATCCCCCCAGAGTTTCTTTCAGGGATGTCTATTGCACTGCTCATAACTTTATCAAAAGCAGTACATTTTTTTTCAAGACTTTTAGGCCTCCAATTATTAAGTAATAACAAAATATGCCAGAATAAAAGCCTGGTAGACATTCAGCATATAAATAAAAGACTAGAACACACATTTTTTGAATTTATTAAATGTATGAATAAACTTAAAAAATTGTGAAACTGTACAAATAAGGCAGGCAGAGAGTAGTCAAAATCCAGGTAGAGGTCAGTGCAGGCGGCAGCTAAAGAGTAATCAAAATCCAGACATACAGTGCCTTGCAAAAGTATTCGGCCCCCTTCAAGTTTTCCACATGTTGTCACATTACTGCCACAAACATGAATCAATTTTATTGGAATTTCACATGAAAGACCAATACAAAGTGCTGTACACGTGAGAAGTGGAATGAAAATCATACATGATTCCAAACATTTTTTACAAATCAATAACTGCAAAGTGGGGTGTGCGTAATTATTAAGCCCCTTTTGGTCTGAGTGCAGTCAGTTGCCTATAGACATTGCCTGATGAGTGCTTATGACTAAATAGAGTGCACCTGTGTGTAATCTAATGTCAGTACAAATACAGCTGCTCTGTGACAGCCTCAGAGGTTGTCTAAGAGAATATTGGGAGCAACAACACCATGAAGGTCAAAGAACACACCAGAAAGGTCAGGGATAAGGTTTTTGAGAAATTTAAAGCAGGCTTAGGCTACAAAAAGATTTCCAAAGCCTTGAACATCCCACGGAGCACTGTTCAAGCGATCATTCAGAAATGGAAGGAGTATGGAACAACTGTAAACCTACCAAGACAAGGCCATCCACCTAAACTCACAGGCCAAACAAGGAGAGCACTGATCAGATATGCAGTCAAGAGGCCCATGGTGACTCTGGACGAGCTGCAGAGATCAACAGCTCACTGCTAGTGTTGGGCGAACATCTAGATGTTCGGGTTCGGGCCGAACAGGCCGAACATGGCCGCGATGTTCGGGTGTTCGACCCGAACTCCGAACATAATGGAAGTCAATGGGGACCCGAACTTTTGTGCTTTGTAAAGCCTCCTTACATGCTACATACCCCAAATTTACAGGGTATGTGCACCTTGGGAGTGGGTACAAGAGGAAAAAAAATTTAGCAAAAAGAGCTTATAGTTTTTGAGAAAATCGATTTTAAAGTTTCAAAGGGAAAACTGTCTTTTAAATGCGGGAAATGTCTGTTTTCTTTGCACAGGTAACATGCTTTTTGTCGGCATGCAGTCATAAATGTAATACATATAAGAGGTTCCAGGAAAAGGGACCGGTAACGCTAACCCAGCAGCAGCACACGTGATGGAACAAGAGGAGGGTGGCGCAGGAGGAGAAGGCCACGCTTTGAGACACAACAACCCAGGCCTTGCATGAGGACAAGAAGCGTGCGGATAGCAATTTGCATTTTGTCGCCATGCAGTCATAAATGTAATACAGATGAGAGGTTCAATAAACAGGGACCGGAAACGCTAACCCATCACAGATGTTCATTGTTCATGCTACTTGGTTGGGGTCCGGGAGTGTTGCGTAGTCGTTTCCAATCCAGGATTGATTCATTTTAATTTGAGTCAGACGGTCTGCATTTTCTGTGGAGAGGCGGATACGCCGCCGATCTGTGACGATGCCTCCGGCAGCACTGAAACAGCGTTCCGACATAACGCTGGCTGCCGGGCAAGCCAGCACCTCTATTGCGTACATTGCCAGTTTGTGCCAGGTGTCTAGCTTCGATACCCAATAGTTGAAGGGTGCAGATGGATTGTTCAACACAGCTACGCCATCTGACATGTAGTCCTTGACCATCTTCTCCAGGCGATCGGTGTTGGAGGTGGATCTTCACGCTTGCTGTTCTGTGTGCTGCTGCATGGGTGTCAGAAAATTTTCCCACTCCAAGGACACTGCCGATACCATTCCCTTTTGGGCACTAGCTGCGGCTTGTGTTGTTTGCTGCCCTCCTGGTCGTCCTGGGTTTGCGGAAGTCAGTCTGTCGGCGTACAACTGGCTAGAGGAGGGGGAGGATGTCAATCTCCTCTCTAAAGTCTCCACAAGGGCCTGCTGGTATTCTTCCATTTTGACCTGTCTGGCTCTTTCTTCAAGCAGTTTTGGAACATTGTGTTTGTACCGTGGATCCAGAAGGGTATAAACCCAGTAATTGGTGTTGTCCAGAATGCGCACAATGCGTGGGTCGCGTTCAATGCAGTCCTAGGCCGAAGAGGTCATAGCCTAGGGTCACAAAACCTGTTTATTGGGCAATTTCAATGGTGGCGAGTCTGACGTACATAAATCGCAGCAATGGCCGTTAGCAACGTCTGAATCTCACGAAATGTCTCATGCAGGTAGAAGACATATTGTTAGACTTGGGCTCCAAAGATGGGTTCCCTACATCTCTGCAAACCAGAGTTACAGGGCTCCAAATTTGGTAAAATCCCCCATAGGCTTTCATTGGGTCTCCTATTTACAGTTCCAAAATCTCACATCTTTTCAAAGGGCAATTACTCAGCAGTGGCAAATTTTCTAGCATTGTAGGGACCCTTAGGGGGAACATGACTGGTGAGTTTTGAGCCCCTAGGCCGAAGAGGTCATAGCCTAGGGTCACAAAAACCTGTTTATTGGGGCTATTTCAATGGTAGTGATGGTGACGTACATAAATCGCAGCAATGGCCGTTAGCAAAGTCTGAATCTCACGAAATGTCTCATGCAGGTAGAAGACATATTGTTAGACTTGGATTCCAAAGATGGGGTCCCTACATCTCTGCAAACCAGAGTTACAGGGGTCCAAAATTGGTAAAATCCCCCATAGGATTTCATTGGCTCCCTATTTCACTTTCCAAAATCTCACATCTTTTCAAAGGGCAATGGCTCAGCAGTACCAAATTTTCTAGCATTGTAGGGACCCTTAGGGGGAACATGACTGGTGAGTTTCGGGCCCCTAGGCCGAAGAGGTCATAGCCTAGGGTCACAAAAACCTGTTTATTGGGGCTATTTCAATGGTAGTGATGGTGACGTACATAAATCGCAGCAATGGCCGTTAGCAAAGTCTGAATCTCACGAAATGTCTCATGCAGGTAGAAGACATATTGTTAGACTTGGATTCCAAAGATGGGGTCCCTACATCTCTGCAAACCAGAGTTACAGGGGTCCAAAATTGGTAAAATCCCCCATAGGATTTCATTGGCTCCCTATTTCACTTTCCAAAATCTCACATCTTTTCAAAGGGCAATGGCTCAGCAGTACCAAATTTTCTAGCATTGTAGGGACCCTTAGGGGGAACATGACTGGTGAGTTTTGGGCCCCTAGGCCGAAGAGGTCATAGCCTAGGGTCACAAAAACCTGTTTATTGGGGCTATTTCAATGGTAGTGATGGTGACGTACATAAATCGCAGCAATGGCCGTTAGCAAAGTCTGAATCTCACGAAATGTCTCATGCAGGTAGAAGACATATTGTTAGACTTGGATTCCAAAGATGGGGTCCCTACATCTCTGCAAACCAGAGTTACAGGGGTCCAAAATTGGTAAAATCCCCCATAGGATTTCATTGGCTCCCTATTTCACTTTCCAAAATCTCACATCTTTTCAAAGGGCAATGGCTCAGCAGTACCAAATTTTCTAGCATTGTAGGGACCCTTAGGGGGAACATGACTGGTGAGTTTCGGGCCCCTAGGCCGAAGAGGTCATAGCCTAGGGTCACAAAAACCTGTTTATTGGGGCTATTTCAATGGTAGTGATGGTGACGTACATAAATCGCAGCAATGGCCGTTAGCAAAGTCTGAATCTCACGAAATGTCTCATGCAGGTAGAAGACATATTGTTAGACTTGGATTCCAAAGATGGGGTCCCTACATCTCTGCAAACCAGAGTTACAGGGGTCCAAAATTGGTAAAATCCCCCATAGGATTTCATTGGCTCCCTATTTCACTTTCCAAAATCTCACATCTTTTCAAAGGGCAATGGCTCAGCAGTACCAAATTTTCTAGCATTGTAGGGACCCTTAGGGGGAACATGACTGGTGAGTTTCGGGCCCCTAGGCCGAAGAGGTCATAGCCTAGGGTCACAAAAACCTGTTTATTGGGGCTATTTCAATGGTAGTGATGGTGACGTACATAAATCGCAGCAATGGCCGTTAGCAAAGTCTGAATCTCACGAAATGTCTCATGCAGGTAGAAGACATATTGTTAGACTTGGATTCCAAAGATGGGGTCCCTACATCTCTGCAAACCAGAGTTACAGGGGTCCAAAATTGGTAAAATCCCCCATAGGATTTCATTGGCTCCCTATTTCACTTTCCAAAATCTCACATCTTTTCAAAGGGCAATGGCTCAGCAGTACCAAATTTTCTAGCATTGTAGGGACCCTTAGGGGGAACATGACTGGTGAGTTTCGGGCCCCTAGGCCGAAGAGGTCATAGCCTAGGGTCACAAAAACCTGTTTATTTGGGCTATTTCAATGGTAGTGATGGTGGCGTACATAAATCTCAGCCATGGCCGTTAGCAACGTCTGAATCTCACGAAATGTCTCATGCAGGTAGAAGACATATTGTTAGACTTAGATTCCAAAGATGGGGTCCCTACATCTCTGCAAACCAGAGTTACAGGGGTCCAAAATTGGTAAAATCCCCCATAGGCTTTCATTGGGCCTCCTATTTACCGTTCCAAAATCTCACACCATTTCAAAGGGCAATGGCTCAGCAGTGGCAAAACTCACCAGTCATGATCCCCCTAAGGGTCCCTACAATGCTAGAAAATGTGGTAGTGCTGAGCCATTGCCCTTTGAAAAGATGTGAGATTTTGGAAAGTGAAATAGGGAGCCAATAAAATCCTATGGGGGATTTTACCAATTTTGGACCCCTGTAACTCTGGTTTGCAGAGATGTAGGGACCCCATCTTTGGAATCCAAGTCTAACAATATGTCTTCTACCTGCATGAGACATTTCGTGAGATTCAGACTTTACTAACGGCCATTGCTGCGATTTATGTACGTCACCATCACTACCATTGAAATAGCCCCAATAAACAGGTTTTTGTGACCCTAGGCTATGACCTCTTCGGCCTAGGGGCCCGAAACTCACCAGTCATGTTCCCCCTAAGGGTCCCTACAATGCTAGAAAATTTGCCACTGCTGAGTAATTGCCCTTTGAAAAGATGTGAGATTTTGGAACTGTAAATAGGAGGCCCAATGAAAGCCTATGGGGGATTTTACCAAATTTGGAGCCCTGTAACTCTGGTTTGCAGAGATGTAGGGAACCCATCTTTGGAGCCCAAGTCTAACAATATGTCTTCTACCTGCATGAGACATTTCGTGAGATTCAGACGTTGCTAACGGCCATTGCTGCGATTTATGTACGTCAGACTCGCCACCATTGAAATTGCCCAATAAACAGGTTTTGTGACCCTAGGCTATGACCTCTTCGGCCTAGGACTGCATTGAACGCGACCCACGCATTGTGCGCATTCTGGACAACACCAATTACTGGGTTTATACCCTTCTGGATCCACGGTACAAACACAATGTTCCAAAACTGCTTGAAGAAAGAGCCAGACAGGTCAAAATGGAAGAATACCAGCAGGCCCTTGTGGAGACTTTAGAGAGGAGATTGACATCCTCCCCCTCCTCTAGCCAGTTGTACGCCGACAGACTGACTTCCGCAAACCCAGGACGACCAGGAGGGCAGCAAACAACACAAGCCGCAGCTAGTGCCCAAAAGGGAATGGTATCGGCAGTGTCCTTGGAGTGGGAAAATTTTCTGACACCCATGCAGCAGCACACAGAACAGCAAGCGTGCAGATCCACCTCCAACACCGATCGCCTGGAGAAGATGGTCAAGGACTACATGTCAGATGGCGTAGCTGTGTTGAACAATCCATCTGCACCCTTCAACTATTGGGTATCGAAGCTAGACACCTGGCACAAACTGGCTATGTACGCAATAGAGGTGCTGGCTTGCCCGGCAGCCAGCGTTATGTCGGAACGCTGTTTCAGTGCTGCCGGAGGCATCGTCACAGATCGGCGGCGTATCCGCCTCTCCACAGAAAATGCAGACCGTCTGACTCAAATTAAAATGAATCAATCCTGGATTGGAAACGACTACGCAACACTCCCGGACCCCAACCAAGTAACATGAACAATGAACATCTGTGATGGGTTAGCGTTTCCGGTCCCTGTTTATTGAACCTCTCATCTGTATTACATTTATGACTGCATGGCGACAAAATGCAAATTGCTATCCGCACGCTTCTTGTCCTCATGCAAGGCCTGGGTTGTTGTGTCTCAAAGCGTGGCCTTCTCCTCCTGCGCCACCCTCCTCTTGTTCCATCACGTGTGCTGCTGCTGGGTTAGCGTTACCGGTCCCTTTTCCTGGAACCTCTTATATGTATTACATTTATGACTGCATGCCGACAAAAAGCATGTTACCTGTGCAAAGAAAACAGACATTTCCCGCATTTAAAAGACAGTTTTCCCTTTGAAACTTTAAAATCGATTTTCTCAAAAACTATAAGCTCTTTTTGCAAAAAAAAAAATTTCCTCTTGTACCCACTCCCAAGGTGCACATACCCTGTAAATTTGGGGTATGTAGCATGTAAGGAGGCTTTACAAAGCACGAAAGTTCGGGTCCCCATTGACTTCCATTATGTTCGGAGTTCGGCCATGTTCGGCCCGAACCCGAACATCTAGATGTTCGTCCAACACTACACGTGACCCGTTCAGCCAATCACAGCGCTAGCCGAACGTTCGGGTAACGTTCGGCCATGCGCTCTTAGTTCGGCCATATGGCCGAACAGTTTGGCCGAACACCATCAGGTGTTCGGCCGAACCCGAACATCACCCGAACAGGGTGATGTTCTGCAGAACCCGAACAGTGGCGAACACTGTTCGCCCAACACTACTCACTGCACAAAGTTGGCTTCTATGGAAGAGTGGCAAGAAGAAAGCCATTGTTAACAGAAAAGCATAAGAAGTCCCGTTTGCAGTGTAGCACTGACTCCCGCAGGAGCTGCTGTAAGAGTTGGGTTCTCCTACTGTCCCCAGTGATGACCCGTCCTGTGAAAGGACCCTTTAATACTCCGACACACCAATAACTATAAGGGGTTTTATTAGGGGCAGACAAGATGCCCTGTGAGAAGGGTGTGGGCAAACAGGATTGACAATGGTATAGGGGTACAATTGCATCAGATAAAAGCAACAGCTTAGTGACAATGGGTTAGTGAAGCAGAAACAGAAGTTCAATAGTGCAACAGTCATAAATAGAGTTTGTTCCCCTGTCCACCCGTGAAGAGACTCTGCCCCTTAATGCACTGGGGGAGAGAGAGACAACACTGCTGTACAATTCTTAACAATCAAACAGGCAAACAGTTATATGCAATTCACACAAATAGCAGAGGAGGTGCAACTAGCTACTGCACTTAGCTAAAACATTCCAAACCCTGACTAAGCACTGGCCAGTGGTGAAACTGCTATAAAGTCTGCTAGCGATGGGGCCCATTCAAGTTAAAGTTGGAGCGCTCAGACCTTCAAGAGAAGGTATTTGTAATCCACATGGCACGACCAGCTCTCCAAAGGACTCTGAGATGAGAGGGGCAGGGGCTCCTTCTCGCTCGCCAGGCGAAGGCACAATTAAACCCAAAGTACTGTGGCCACAGGCCTCTCACCCGTCTCGTCGCTGCAGCAAGCAACACTCAGGAATGGCTTGTCCTCTGAGCTGAGTGAGACGATTCCTCCTGTCTGGTCGCTGGTGGCTTGTTTCACATCCAACTATCAGCCCTCCTGCTATCCTGGCTTCATCACATCAATTGGAGCCTGATTTTACTCCTCTTTCTGCCCTGGTCCGTTCCTCTGAACCACACGAAGATCCCTTACGCAGAGGCTGGGACAGAGAGACTCCCATGTCTCTTCAGCATGCCTCCTTTGTCCTCCCCCTCTCTCCTTTGTTCTCCCTCTTCCTCCTGTCCTTCCCCCATCACCCTCCTCTGTCCACTTCCTTTAGCTCTGAAAGAGGGGTCAGGCTGCCATCGTGTGGTGGGTATAAAGATTGCAGTCTCAATCCACTGATGTTACAGCAGTTTGCCACAAGCCATGTGAGGGAGACAGCAAACATGTGGAAGAAGGCTCTCTGGTCAGATGAGACCAAAATGGAACTTTTTGGCCAAAATGCAAAACGCTATGTGTGGCAGAAAACTAACACTGCACATCACTCTGAACACACCATCCCCACTGTCAAATATGGTGGTGTCAGCATCATGCTCTGGGGGTGCTTCTCTTCAGCAGGGACAGGGAAACTGGTCAGAGTTGATGGGAAGATGGATGGAGCCAAATACAGGGCAATCTTGGAAGAAAACCTCTTGGAGTCTGCAAAAAACTTGAGACTTTGGTGGAGGTTCACCTTCCAGCAGGACAACGACCCTAAACATAAAGCCAGTTATATGGTAGAGGAAGAAAGCCCTTAAAAAATAGCACCTCCCACAGCAAAATTTGAAAAAGTATAACAAAAATCTTTATTCAACATTGGGTATATTAATAATCACAGTACTGATGATTCAATTAAGAATAAAACCATTTAAAAACCAAGCAAATATTCCAACATGATCCCTGCTGCATATAAAACAATCACTCTAAATGCAATATATTGTATAATGACACAATGCTGCTGTCAGATATAAAACCCCACAGTAGGCTCAATATTGAGCCCAACAGGGGGAGAACCCGGGTTCAGTATACAACCTAATGTGATGCAGGACCAATAAACACCTGTGCAATAAAAAAAAACAAAAAAAAACCCACACGAATAAATATCGCATATATAAGATTATGAAATAAAGTGCACAATTGCTATCCAAGTATACAGTATTACTAGTGATAAGATTGATAAAAATGAATATAGCTATATTGTAGTTGCAGTTTGGCTACAATACCCCAAATAGGATATGGGGGAAGGCTAAACCCCTATATATACATGAATACCCTAAATTGAATTGATTGGGGTCACACAACCTTCTAAAGTATACCAAAATTCATCTTTATTGATTGCATAGCTACAACCCCCCCCCCCCCCCATAAATACCCACATATCAACAAATAGATCCCAAGCAATTTAAAAACACCAATTGCGGAGCTTCCACAGCTATATGCATGTAGACACTGTATAGTGATGCAAATATATAGGTATAGCTTCTCCTGGCCAGGAATAAACTACGCCATCATCACATTCGTCCGCGCATACTCCCTCCTTTCACACTTGTGCCAAAACTAATGTAGATCTTGGGGGGCCCCCTGTGCCAAAGCAATGGTTTCCAATGCACTATAGATAAGGCAGGATCAAGTTCCATTCAGTGTGCACAATTCATCTGCAGCTGCATATAGCCTGGCAGCATTGGTTGATCTCACCCCTCCTGTAGTCTGCTACTTATCCTCGGTATATCCCGGGTCCAAGTTAGGTGGCCAGTCAGTCCTGCTCCATTTGCGCTGGGTCAGCAAACGACCTCCTCACAGCGCTATATTCCAGCAAGGTAGAAGACGCTAGCCCGGGATCCCATTGGTCACGTGTGAGAGGGATTGCTGCGTCACACGCATCCGCCTTGGCTCCGCCCACCGACGCGTTTCACGTCCTCATTGGACGTTTCATCAGGGTGTGTCCATGCCTACTCCTGTCCCGTCCTATGTAACCGCTTCAGCCCCGCCCCTTATCTCCGTTGTCATGCCATTTACATTAGTCTATACGGAGACTTTTCCTGGGGTGGGCTTTGTATGGATGTCAACCACTTCGTGGACATTATTATGCAATGACCTTACATTTGCAACCATTTAACAGACAGCGGTATAGCGGCAGAGTCAGACTTGCAGCAGTTTTGTTTTCACATACAGTTCCAGGTCACGGATAACAACAGTGGCAGTATTTAAGTTACGCAGCATCCCTATTATTGTATTCCTGATTCCAAAACATTGTCAACTATAGCTCAAAAATATTTGAACAGTTCCTCCACTTTTTCTCAGCAGCATACAAAGACATTTTATATATAGTGTGTACACTTAAAGGCACAGTCCATATTTATGGCACAGTTCATGCACTGCGGATCCACACATAACTCATGCTTTGCCCATCTACTTCTGGGATTCAAACTCATCAGACCTTCTACAGTCCCAGCCAGGGGAGATGTCATTAATTATATCTATTAACCTTGAGGAAGGGGGATAGGTCCAATTCTGCATTGAGTCCACCCGGAGTTACACTCCCAAGTTTGAAGATCCACATAGTTTCTTTGCAGTAGAGGACCTCATCAAAATCACCCCTTCTCCCAGAAATTTTCAAATTGTAAATTCCCCTAACTGAGGTCCCCTTCAGGTTATTCTGATGATGATCCCTATAGTGATCATAAATTATACCTGTAGCCTTCCCACTGTTTATCTTACAAAAATGCTCCAATACTCTCTCTTTTAATGCTCTTTTTGTTTTGCCAATGTATTTTAGGCCACATGGGCATTGTATCATATATACTACTTTTTTTGTGTCACAGTTGATAAAGGATCTAATAGTGTATTCCTTTTCACCCCTGCAGTCAAAAAATACATTGGTACGGTCCACATACGGGCACATTTTGCACTTAGAGCATTTAAACATGCCTGTAGGCTTTATCTGATCAAGCCATGTAGAGGGACTTCTCTGTAACTCACTATGTACCAGACGGTCAGGCCCGGCCCGCTCATGAGGCGAGGTGAAACTTTTGCCTCAGACGGCAAATTTCCAGGGGCGGCACCCGCCCGTCCGTGGGTGCGGGGAGCCGGCCGCCAAGCTGGAGGGGTAGCTGGCAGGACAGGGGTATTGGGCCTAGCGACGGGGATGGGGGTCGGACCCCCCCCCCTCCCTCGCCTGGGGTTTTCAAAATTTGCCTCAGGCGGCAAAAAGTCTAGGGCCGGCCCTGCAGACGGTCCCTCAAGTTTGGTGCCCACCTTGCTGTTAAAAGTGGTCTTGGTCCTACAATTCTTGCCACTTCTTTATCTGAGGTCAGAATAGGCCAGAACTAGTTCAGAAGTTCACGTAAGTTTCCCCAATGGGCTCCAAAGCCGGTTATAAGGCGCATATGTCCCTCCCCCCCTCCCCCTCTGCCCTTCGCGGCATCCCTCCGGGGGCCAGCAATTCTTGCCGGTCCTGGTTCCATGCCCTCTTCAACGCTTTACGTAGTACTGAATGTGTATAACCACGTTCCCGGAATCTTTGATACATCGTCCGCGCTTCCTGTCTGAAGTCATCATCTCTACCACAGTTCCTCCTAAGCCGGAGGAACTGTCCATATGGAATTCCCTTCTTTAGGGACTGTGGATGATGACTCCCTGCATGCAATACCGTATTGCCTGCTGTAGGTTTGCGGAAGGACATTGTGACCACCCTCTGTCCCTCAATTCTCAGCATGAGGTCCAAAAATGGAATCTCCATACCTGAAGAGAAGGTCAACTGGATATTTTTACCGTTGATATTGAGTTTGGCCACAAATTTCTCCAATTCAATTTTAGTGCCCTTCCAAACCATTAAGACGTCGTCTATGAATCTAATCCAGAGGGCGACGTGTGCACCATATTCCGGGCTAGGGAACACTTGTTCCCTCTCCCAGAGTCCCAAATGCAAACATGCATAGGCTGGTGCACACGACGCCCCCATCGACGTTCCACGTAGTTGCTGATAATAGCACCCATCAAAAATAAAGCAATTCCGCGTTACAATCAATCTCATCGCCTCAACTATGAAGGCATTATGAGCCAGAGCGGAGGGATGCCGCTCGCGAAGGAAGAAGGACATTGCCCGGAGGCCCTCCTCATGCGGGATCAACGTGTAGAGAGACTGCACCTCTCTCCTTGATAAAGCGAGGTGACTCTCGCGGAACTAGTGGGATCTTGTCCTCTGAGGGGATTCCTTGTTCCCTGCTGTGCTGCTGAGATTGACTTCACCATTTCTGGGCTAAGTATCTCCTATTTTTTGCACTACTCCACTTTATGCTCTTTTTCCTATGGGCTGCTCCTTTGCCTTAATTTTTTACTAGGCATCTTATCACTAGTAATACTGTATACTTGGATAGCAATTGTGCACTTTATTTCATAATCTTATATATGCGATATTTATTCGTGTGTTTTTTTTTTTTTTTATTGCACAGGTGTTTATTGGTCCTGCATCACATTAAGTTGTATACTGAACAGTTCTCCCCCTGTTGTGCTCAATATTGAGCCTACTGTGGGGTTTTATATCTGACAGCAGCATTGTGTCATTATACAATATATTGCATTTAGAGTGATTGTTTCATATGCAGAAGGGATCATGTTGGAATATTTGCTTGGTTTTTAAATGGTTTTATTCTTAATTTAATCATCAGTACTGTGATTATTAATATACCCAATGTTGAATAAAGATTTTTGTTATACTTTTTCAAATTTTGCTGTGGGAGGTGCTATTTTTAAGGGCTTTCTCTTTCTCTACCATATAATTGCTCTTGTTTGGAGCCCTAGTACACACAGTTATTTGGTTGAGGTGTTGCAGACACTCCCTAGAAACTATCTAAACATAAAGCCAGGGTAACAATGGAATGGTTTAAAACTAAAAATATCCATGTGTTAGAATGGCCCAGCCAAAGTCCAGATCTAAATCCAATCGAGAATCTGTGGCAAGATCTGAAAACTGCTGTTCACAAACGCTGTCCATCTAATCTGACTGAGCTGAAGCTGTTTTGCAAAGAAGAATGGGCAAGGATTTCAGTCTCTAGATGTGCAAAGCTGGTAGAGACATACCCTAAAAGACTGGCAGCTGTAATTGCAGCAAAAGGTGGTTCTACAAAGTATTGACTCAGGGGGCTGAATAATTTATACACACACCACTTTGCAGTTATTTATTTGTAAAAAATGTTTGGAATCATGTATGATTTTCGTTCCACTTCTCACGTGCACACCACTTTGTATTGGTCTATCACATGGAATTCCAATAAAATTGATTCATGTTTGTGGCAGTAATATGACAAAATGTGGAAAACTTCAAGGGGACCGAATACTTTTGCAAGCCACTGTAAGTTGGTGCAGGCGGCAGACAGAGAGTATTCAAAATCCAGGCAGACGTCGGTGCAGGCGGCAGACAGAGTAGTCAAAATTCAGACAGAAATCGGTGCAGGCGGCAGACAGAGAGTAGTCAAAATCCAGGCCGAGGTTGGTGCAGGCAGCAGAATATATATATATAATATATACTTATGCATATACATGTATATGCATGTACAGTGGGATGCGACAGTTTGGGCAACCTTGTTAACCTTCATGATTTTCCTGTATAAATCGTTGGTTGTTACAATAAAAACTGTCAGTTAAATATATCATATAGGAAACACACACAGTGATATTTGAGAAGTGAAATTAAGTTTATTGGATCTACAGAAAGTGTGCAATAATTGTTTAAACAAAATTAGGCAGGTGCATTAAAAAAAGACAAACAGACAGTCAACTGCGCTCAGTCCATGGGGATAAATTATGTGGTTTTCGCCTCCAGTACATGCAGCTCCATTAACTTGTGGGAAGTACAAGCGTATATCTAAAAAGCAAACAGAATATAGGAGCGCTCTCTGGTGCATTAACCTCTTTAATCACTTCATAGAAAGATTAAAATCCACTTACAAGATAAAATCACTTTTAAAGCATGTCACATAAGCCCGTAGGCATTCAAACTCTAACCTCCAATCGTCAGGATCACCTCATGCGCCTTCATCAGATCTGATGAAGGCGCATGGTGCCGAAACGCGTAATGACGTAACTGGCGCAACGACCAAGGCACCGCCCACCCCCTGGCAGGACACCGCCGGCACACGGCGCAATAGTCCTCATTATTGGCCACAGCGAGGCTGCAGCGTGGGGTGATCCTGACGATTGGAGGTTGGAGTTTGAATGCCTACGGGTTTATGTGACATGCTTTAACCTTCCTGGCGGTAAGCCCGAGCTGAGCTCGGGCTATGCCGCGCAGGAGGCTATCAGCTTCTGGTGGGGCGATTCACCCCATTTAAAGTGCTGTGCGCGCAGCTAGCCCTTTGCTAGCCGCGCGCACAGCTTGATCGCCGCTCTGCAGCGATCGTCCGCACGCAGCGTCGGAACAGGGCCCCCTCCGCCAGAGCCCTGCGCAGCCCGGACCAATGAGTTCCAGGCAGCGCTATGGGCTGGATCGGAGGCGTCTGACGTCAGGACGTCGGCTGGCGTCCATGATGTCATTCCGATCGTCGCCATGGCGACAGGAGAAGCCAAACAGGGGAACGCGTTATATACGCGTTCCCCTGTTTGCTATTGATGCCGGCGACGATCGCACTAGAGGGACACAGGCGCCCTCTAGTGGTGTTTCATGTAGCTACCACTCTGGTAGCTTTACATGAAACAAAAATAAATAAATAAAAAAAAAACGGATTTCTGCCTATTTGGCAGAAAAAAATCAGCCGTCAGGAGGGTTAAAAGTAATTTTATCTTGTAAGTGGATTTTAATCTTTCTATAAAGTGATTAAAGAGGTTAATGCACCAGAGAGCGCTCCTATATTCTGTTTGCATTAAAAAAAGAAATGAAATCAATATTTAGTAGATCCTCCTTTTGCAGAAATGACAGCCTCTAAATGCTTCCTGTATGTTCCAGTGAGAGTCTGGATTCTAGTTGAAGGTATTTTGGAGTAGAGGTAGTCCTCGGTTAACGAACGAGATAGGGACTGCCCGCTCGTTCTTAACCTGAATCTGTCCTTAAGTCGGGACAGCCACTTTTGCCCCCGTTTAAAATGCAGAGTTATTGCAGCGGAAGGTAAATAGAGGACATCTCACCTGATCCTCGGCAGTAGAAGGTCCCCTCGTGGTGCCCGGAAGCTGCGCCGTCCACTGTTCCCCGGCGGCTTCTGGCTTCACATGCAGCGCATAATGACGCAATCAGGAAGAGCCCCCTAGTGGCGGCGCTTCCTAATTGCGTCATTATGCGCCGCATGTGAAGCCAGAAGCCACCGGGGAACAGTAGACGGAGCGAGAGGACGGGCTGCGCAGCTTCCAGGCACCACGAGGGGACCTTCTACCGCTGAGGATCAGATGAGATGCATTTTAAACGGGGCAGAACAGGTAGTCCCCGGCGGGCGTGACGGCATGCGACGGGGCGGAGTTATGGTCGCGGCGTTCGTATCGGTGGGTCGTCCGTAAGTCGGGCGTTCGTAACCCAGGGACTACCTGTATTCTTCTTTACAAAACATCTGTAGTTCATTCAGGTTTGATGGCTTCCGAGCATGGACAGCTCTCTTTAACTCACACCACAGATTTTCAATTATATTCAGGTCCGGGGACCGAGATGGCCATTCCAGAACATTGTACTTGTTCCTCTGCATGAATGCCTTAGTGGATTTTGAGCAGTGTTTAGGGTCGTTGTCTTGTTGAAAGATCCAGTCCCGGCGCAGCTTCAGCTTTGTTACTGATAGACATTGGTCTCCAGAATCTGCTGATACTGAGGGGAATCCATGCGTCCCTCAATTTTGACAAGATCCCAGTCCCTGCACTGGCCACACAGCCCCACAGCATGATGGAACCACCACAATATTTTACTGTAGGTAGCAGGTGTTTTTCTTGGAATTCTGTGTTCTTTTATCTGCATGCATAACGCCTCTTGTTATGCCCAAATAAGGGACCACACTCACCCTTCCCAATTGACCACTGTGAGACTGGTCAAGATGCGCTCAATATAGATTCCCAATTCGATCCTGATGTAAGTCCTCCCGTCCGTAGTCTTCAAACGATTTCCAGACGCTTTCCTCTGGTCAGGATGTGGTTCTTAGTGTCTCTTAAAAGAATTAGCAAGCCATAGCCTAATTCCGTAAAAACAATAAAAATTTTATTTTGTAGAATACTCACAAACGGGTGAAGTAAAAAAACAGCGTTCAGAGTGTTAACGGGCTCTCCCCCGTGCCTCCCGGGTAGGCGTGAATGAAGATCCGCTATGCCGACAACGCTCTCGGTACTCGTATTCGCTGATGGTGTACTTCCTGGATGTCCTCTGGCTCCACCCGACGCGTTTCGTCACACGCGTGACTCATCTGGGGCGTGGTTAGCCGTTGGACACCAGGAACATATAAAGGATAGCGCGGTGCGCTCAAGACGTCATATCCGCACTACTATGGGCGGTGGTATATACTTCAAACGTAACATCCGCCCGTGATGGATAGTGCGGCCATGCACGCGATGATGTCACGCCGCCTAGTGCGGAAGTGAAGAGTGAAATAACCCTGCGTTCCAGTGCGTTGTAGCTACTTAGGACGACGCAAGAGCCCGTTAGCACATAAGTGTCATTTTTTCAATAAAACACATTTAAATATTGTAAACATAAAAGTATCATGCATTTTAGACCACATTTTTTTTCCATACTTTGCATATTGACATACTTTCAGGTTGAGTAAGTTGAACCAGCCATATAAAGTATATTAGTATTCCATCTAGTGGTCATTTTTCAAAATTGCATTTAAATCACTCTTCCAGATATATAGACATACACAGTATGCAACCCTTCTAGTGTGTACACATCTATAGGGTGACTACAAAAACTAATTACGATGACCATCATTTAAATGCCTGTCAAAAATACCAGCAATGATTATAGAACCATGGTTTTATTAGAATTACTTTTGTTTTCCTCAGCTGTTTGCAATAAAGCAGTTCAAGTCCAATTCAATGTTATGTCCTCTAGGTTTCAAAGTTCCCATGTTATATATCCATTCGGTTTCCCATTTTGATATATCTCTAACTCTATTGCAACCCCTCCAGGCTTCCTAGACTAGAAGGGTTGCATACTGTGTATGTCTATATATCTGGAAGAGTGATTTAAATGCAATTTTAAAAATGACCACTAGATGGAATACTAATATACTTTAATACTAATATACTTTATATGGCTGGTTCAACTTAAGTATGTCAATATGCAAAGTATGGAAAAATATGTGGTCTAAAATGCATGATACTTTTATGTTTACAATATTTAAATGTGTTTTATTGGAAAAATGACACTTATGTGAAAACGGGCTCTTGCATCGTCCTAAGTAGCTACAACGCACTGGAACGCAGGGTTATTTCACTCTTCACTTCCGCACTAGGCGGCGTGACATCATTGCGTGCACGGCAGCACTATCCATCATGGGCGGATGTTACGTTTGAAGTATATACCACCGCCCATAGTAGGGCGGAGATGACGTCTTAGGCGCACCGCGCTATCCTTTATATGTTCCTGGTGTCCAATGGCTAACCACGCCCCTGATGAGTCACGCGTGTGATGAAACGTGTCGGGTGGAGCCAGAGGACATCCAGGAAGTGCACCATCAGCGAATGCGAGTACCGAGAGCGTTGTCGGCATAGCGGATCTTCACTCACGCCTACCCGGGAGGCACGGGGGAGAGCCTGTTAACACTCTGGACGCTGGTTTTACTTCACTCGTTTGTGATTATTCTACAAAATTAAATTTTACTTGTTTTTACGGAATTACGCTATGGCTTGCTAATTCTTTCAAGAGACACTATGAACCACATCCTGACCAGAGGAAAGCGTCTGGAAATCGTTTGAAGACTACGGACGGGAGGACTTACAACAGGATCGAATTTGGGAATCTATATTGAGCGGATCTTGACCAGTCTCACAGTGGTCAATTGAGAAGGGTGAGTGTGGTCCCCAAGGGGACATTTCTTCTATCTACCTATTGTTGAGCAAGACAAGTGGAGTGCTGTATCATACAAAGAGGTCACAGAAGGGTATCGCTAAATCCCATATACATAGCGCATACCACCAGAGACTTTATTTCTGACGAAGATAAAGACTGGTGCACTGGACTTTTGCACATCCATAGCATATGCCCAAGAATTGCTCACTTTATCGTAGACACTCTATTAGATTGTCAGAGCACTAATTGAAGAATTGTATTTATAATTATTTTTATTGGTTTATTTGTATCTATTACTTTTATTTGCATCTGCCCTGAGTCGTAGCGCTATTTGATACAATTACTCAGGAAGGGATTGCTGTGGATTGCATGTGGACAACCACTGATTGGTGACTGCACATTTAAATACCTTGCTCTGCTCTTTGCTGATTGCCCATGATAGCGTTAGCTGTGGCTAGTTTCTGGGTGTTTGTTAACTGTGGATTGCTTTGTTATTGACCCTTCTTGAACCAGACTATTGTATGGACTGCTGCCTGGACTGACCTTTTGTCTGAACTTGACTATTCTATGGATTGCTGCCTGTACTGACCTTTTGCCTGAACCTGACTATTCCACTGATTGCTACCTGGACTGACCTTGGAATGGTATCTGACCTGCTTTTTCCTGAAATCTTTGTACTGAAATATATCTGATTAATTAACTATAAACTGAACTGTCCATTGCCTGTGTCTGTTTGAGTTTTGGTGGTGCTTTAGTCTTTCTGGCCTCAGCCTCTATAGCATGCATGCAGAAGCCCTGTGGGGTAATCAAAGTCAGTTAGGTGCTATTATGTCACCTCCTGTCCATATGGGGGCTTGTCATCTAGGTGAAGAGCATGGTATTAGATAGGAGTATAGAGACAGAAGGAAGGCAAGAGATCCATCAGGCCTCCCAGAAACCATTTATCATTGAACTTATTTATGTTGCTTCCCTTTATTCTGATGAGAGTCCAAGAAATAGGTTACCAGTTTCAGAAATCTCTTTGTTCAGGTACATCCAAAAATTGAGTTAACATTCTGCAATTGTTTTACCACCCAGGTCTGTGAAACATTCAATCAAACTAGTATAAAGCTAAATGAAGTAAAAACTCCTATCTCGGCTGGAGAAAGAAGAGTGGAGGTGTGATGTATTGCAGGAAGGGAAGCAGAAAGGTAAAATGGGGTTTTCTTATTTGATTTTCTTATTTGACCAATGGATGTAAGCAAGGAGGAAATCTTTGGGGGGGGGGGGGGCAGTAAGGTAGTGGCTGGATAGGAAGGAGTTAAAGGCAAGAATCCCTAACACTGCAGGGTGGCCTCTTGAGCACGTCCCACCGGCTGCAGCTCTTGAGCGCTTTCAGTCAGACAAGAGAAAAGCGCTATACAAATGTTCGGATTATTATTATTCTATAAATTGATGGTTGTCCAACAATGTTTAGCTCGTGGAAGATTGAGATTTGGATGAAATAGATGAGAGGTATATGAGCATCAGTAGTTGGAGGTGAATGTGTGCATTCAGGGGGGGGGGGAGGGGGGAGATATGGCTTGTATAGAGCCCACAAAGTACCATAAGGGCAGAGCTGTGTATCTGGCTGAATCGGTGGCCATAACCTTGTAGGAGCTGTGGACAAGATGGCACCCGTTAACATGAGTGAGCTCCCGGGTACTTGTGTACAGCGTGATAAAGTACCGATTCCTGGCACCAGATTGAAAGGAGAGTAAGGAGACAGTGGGAAGGCCAGCTACAGTGCCATAACCAGAAAGTCTTTTATTATAGTCAGAGATGCCTGCACACTTTCCTGCCTTATGCTTGGTTCACACATAAGGTCTTGTCTCACCAACATGCTCAGCTTTTATGAAGCGGCGAATGCACATTTAGATGTTGTGAAAGCTATAGATGTAGTGTATTTGGACTTTTGCAAACCGTTCCCTACAATAGCCTGGTGTAGGAGTGCAGGCCAGTGACTGTGATTCAGACAAAATCAAAATGAACTTGTGGAAAACTGTCACTGCGATTTACATGTTAATCATGGTGTTGTTGTGATTGATGTGACGGACGCAATATCCTTTTTGTAGCGGATTACAGTTAGTGGGAAAGAAGCATTAGGCACAGAAGGAAAAAAAAGTGGTCGTAGTAAACTGGTCATATTCAAAATGGGAAACTTTTCAATCTATTTATTAAATTTAATTTTGCCTTCTTAGAAGAGAAGGTGACTGGAGCTAAATGGCTATCAGGAGAGTATCGGGGATCGGCGCTGGATCAGGGCCATGTAAGTTATGGCAGCCACAAAAGGGGCTTACCTTTTGGGCTCTGTATTGCCCTGGCCATTTCCAACATATGGGGAACAGCATTTTCAGAGATTTTATGTATGTCTTTCTGATAATTTACCTAGATGATATCCTCATCTATTCAAAGACTTTGGAAGCACATGGGACATGTACAAACGGTGCTGGGGAGATAAAGAGTTCACGGCCTATATTCAAAACCTGAGAAATCCGAATCAGAGAAGACTCAGATCTAGTCCTTGGCTTAAATATTTCCCCAGATGGCATTTCCATGGATTCTCAAAAGATCTTAAAGATCTTTTAGATCTTAAGATTTTAAATTGGCCTGCTCCAATTTAAGGGGTTCAATGGTTCATTGGCTTTGCCAATTACTGATGCTAGTTTATTAACCACTTTATTCAGCACTACAGTATATCTACATCCTCTATGACTTCATCTAAGCCACGAGGACGTAGATATACGTCTTGTAGCAGAATCAGTGCTTGGGCTTGCTCCTGTGCACATTTCTGGCACTATCTGATGCTGCACTAATTGGTGAACGGGAATATATGTTCACTGAGCTAATGAGATTGATTTTTACCATTCAAAAATTTTATTTTTTTCCTAATGATGATATAGCGGGGAACACCACTTTGATGGATTTATCCAGGTGATCCAAATCAAGTGCTAACCTGTTTCTAAGCATTCATTAGAAACCTTGAATCAGAGATGTCAAAAACCTTGGCTGTTCTTGCCTTTTTTATGATTGCTAACTCAGTAAAGGACCAGCCTTTAAAGCGTTGCTATCATATAAATCTGGCATAGCGGGGTCTGAACCCTCTATAACAGTAATTATAGATTGACGGTATACCTTGAAATGAATCAGAGCACTCAGTATATGATTTTATATAAAAAATTGTATTTGCTTATCATACAGCATGTATACAAAATATGAACTGTTCCAAGTAGTGTTTCCTTATAACAGTATTCCATCTCATCAAGGCTTTAGAGCCAAGCAATCATCAATCTTCTAAGTACATTCAAAAAAGAATATAACAGTTGTGTTATGTAGAATAAGATCAAAAGTAGTCTCACCTGTATCAGTAGCTGTGTATCTAGTAGCTGTAAAACTTGAAGTAATTTTCGTAAAGAAATAGCATAAAAAATAGCTTCTAAAAAAACTTCTCGTTAACATCTTTGACATTTAAAATACCCATAACACTTTTTTGTTTTGAATACCTAAATCATAATATTATTGTTTATAAATTCTTAATTACCTTATCTGGTGGGAACTAACATCATCTGACAATTTGACATTTGATTAAAAGGTCATATTTGACGCAGTTAATTAAAAATGGACGTCACCAGCCATCTTGTCTGCTGGCTGCCCCAGACATTGAGACTAAACAATGTCATTCATGACGCATTTCTGATAAAGTGTTCACTGCTAATTAGGTTGGAATGTCTTGGTACTTCCCCAGACATGAGATTGGTCAGGTTGACACTGTAACCAGACCTGTGAGAGTCTTCAGCAAGTTAAGGCTTATTGAAACATACAGGGCTTCTAATATACTTATTTAAATATAAAGCTTATTATATAATTTTTCTTAAAACAATTAATCATATAAGAAATAATTGCATATTAAATCTTAATAATATAAAATCCTTTTCCATATATGTTTGTCTTTCTGATGAATAAATATAATGACTTCAACCGCCAGAGGTCACCATTTCATAACAAATAATATTAATTTTATAAGACTATTAAACCGCCAGGTGGCATCATTGAATCATCTTTAACTAATTGGGAAAACACCTTCTATTGTTTATATTTTATAAAGCTTGTTCCTAAAACATCACGTGTTATCAGCTAGCTGAGACTAGAGCACGTCAACAACCCTCCAGAATCATAACAATCTCACGAGAATGTCTTACTGTCTCATCTTTCACGGGTAGAATACAGCTTACATGTAATTCAAAGTATTAAATTATATTATATAGGGTTTAACAATAACTATTTCTTTCTTTGGAAGGACTGTATTGATTATTAATATTTAATATGACAGCTTTTCCTGCATAAATAAAACCGCTAGAATTCTGACAGAGAGACACAGAGACCATATTTTATAGATTCATAATTAACAAGTCCTTTATTGGGGACGCAGCCCTTGATTTTATTGGTTACATGTCATAACAATTAATGTTTATTCATTTGAGGGATGCTATTCAGGCGTACGTTAAAAAGGGGCGCTGGGAAAAAAGGGCGCCGGGTTTTTAACGATAAGCATGGATAACGTTTAAAAATGTATTGTACTGTATTTCGTTTAAAATTAATGTTTTATAAAGTTATAAATCATTAAATAATGTGCATTAAATCGGCAATTGTAAAAACGTTAATCTTTCGTTTAAATAGTGAAACGTATAATAACGTTTAAAAAAAAAAAATTACTAAGTAACCCTCCCTGTACCTACCCCTAACCCCTAGACCCCCCTGTTGATGCCTAAACCTAAGACCCCCCCTGTTGGTGCCTAAGTAACCCTCCCTGTACCTACCCCTAACCCCTAGACCCCCCTGTTAGTGCCTAAACCTAAGACCCCCCTGTTGGTGCCTAAACCTAAGACCCCCCTGTTAGTGCCTAAACCTAAGACCCCCCTGTTGGTGCCTAAACCTAAGACCCCCCTGTTGGTGCCTAAACCTAAGACCCCCTGTTGGTGCCTAAACCTAAGACCCCCCTGTTGGTGCCTAAACCTAAGACCCCCCTGTTGGTTTTTTCGTTTAAAAATAATGTAAAAAAAAAAAAAAAAAAAAAAAAAAAAATGTACTGTTTTTCGTTTAAAAATAATGTTGTAAAAAAAAAAAAATGTACTGTTTTTCGTTTAAAAATAATGTTTGAAAAAAAATATTGTTCTGTTTTTCGTTTAAAAATAATATTTAAAAATGTATAAATCATTAAATAATGTGTAATCATGAGAAGCAGTAATAAAACATTAAGTCTCCGGGCGCCGCTTTTAAAACGTTATTTTTCTCCGGCGCCCTTTTTTCCTATCGGGCGCCCATTAAACGATATTTATTATAGGAGTGAATGGCGGCGCCCGATTTGTCCACTAGCCTCAAGCGCCCGAATTTACTGTTACTGCTATTCAGTAGAGGGTGTACATAATCATTAAGAAGTGTTTTAGGGGTGTACATAATTAAATATGGCGCAATCTAATGAGCCCAGGTCTAGGCTTCACAGAATGTCTTGTGCTTGACCTTAAATGCGGATTATGATGTTCTGTTCTTGCCCCAGTGTTAGAACAGAGCAGAGTATCTGCAATGACATAAGCTAAATTAATTGCAGCACATTACACAAGAGAATAAGCAGTATAAAGCAAAATATATATTGAGAGATATAAGCAGTGACTGTTTGAGGGAGTCTAATCAATCAATCCTGGATTTAATAAATAACCTATGAGGTAAAGAATGTTATTCAATACCTAATCAATAATATGCCTATGACAGCTCCCTCCTCTGGATCACATTATTTACCGGAGCTAGCCATAGAATTGCAAATGAGGATAATTTAATGAATTAATTAATTTCCATTACAGGATCAGTATAGCAAAGTGTAACGAAACAACCTGATCCCCGTGCCTGCGACGAGCCGGGCTCTTCCGGGTTGCGTTCCACGCCGTCTCAGCCTGCGGCTGCAAGCAGAGGCGTGCATTCCAGAGGAGGCATGGGACGTACGCGTCCAGCCTATGCGAGCAGGCGGCAGGCGTACCGGAAGTGACGCGACGGAACGTACGCGTCTGACGCTGCGGAAGTGACGCATGCGGAAGGCTTATAAGTGTTTCCAGAACGCGGCTGCACGCCTGTTATAGCATGTATTTTGCCGCTTGTAGGCTAGTGTGAGCTTGCTCCAGAACTTACTACTGTTCTAAGTTATTGTTCGGTTTCTGAGTCTCAGCGTTGCTCTTGGCTAGTTCAGCCTGAGTTCCTGGCCGCTGTGACTCAGTTCCAGTCCTTGTTCGCTTACCTGTGTATGACCCGGCTTGTAGTTAGACCACTCTCTGTTTTGTCCCTTGTACCTCAGCCATCTGACACCAGTATTTGACCCGGCTTGTATTCCGACCATTCCTTGTCTCGCCCCTGTATACCTCAGCCATCTGATACCGATACTGACCCGGCTTGTATTAGACCATCCGCCTGCCTCTCCGCACTCAGCAGGGCAGGAGTCGGTGCCAGCCGTGACATTACGGTCGGCTGACCGTGACATTATAACAGGCCATACCATTAGGGGATATATACACATACATGTAGGATTTGCAAAGGCAGATTGACCAGCTGGCCGCGGTGTTCAAGGGCCTTGCTGACATAGTGACCCCGTTAGCACAAGCTGCGGCCATCCCTCTGGGAGATGAGCCGGATGATGTTGCTGACCTTCCAGTGGCTCCGGCGGCCCCGGCGGCCCCGCCGCCTGTCCCACCTGTTGCACCTGTTGCAGAACCCAAACTTCCACTCCCTGAGAAGTTTTCAGGGGATCGTGGCACGTTTAGCAACTTCATGAACTCTTGCATGATGTATTTCTTTGTAAGGCCGCAAGCCACGGGGACGGAAACGCAGAGGGTGGCCTTGGTAATCTCGTTGCTACAGGGAGATCCACAGGCCTGGGCCTATAGCATTCCTCAGGGGCATCCTGCTCTCGCCTCAGTGGAGGAATTCTTCCAGGCCATGGGTGTGCTGTATTCAGACCCCGATATTACCACCACCGCTTCACACAAGATCAGAGCCCTAAAACAAGGGAAAAACACGGCTGAAGTGTACGCGTCTGAGTTCAGGTGGTGGTCAGTTGCCTCCAGATGGAACGATCCTGCTCTTGTGGATCAGTTCAATTCCGGTCTATCAGAGCCAGTTAAAGACCACTTGGTCAACTACCCTCCGGCCGAGATGCTGGATGAGGCAATCACCCTTGCCATCAGGGTGGATCGCCGGATACGTCACAGACGCTCAGAGCGGTCAGAAGCGGGGAGTGTTGCACCCGTGGTGGCGGGCCTGCTCAGCCCACCTATGCCCACCGAAGAACCCATGCAGATCGGGGCATCTAAGTTGTCGGCTGCAGAGAAAACACGCAGGCGATCCCAAGGACTATGCCTTTACTGTGGGGGTGCCGGCCACATGGTCTGCACCTGCCCCAAGAAGAAGTCGGGAAACGCCAGCGCCTAGATGAATTGGAGGAAGTTCATCCGGGCGGGCAGGTAATTCCTCTTAAAGATCAACACTTTCTAGTACCTTTCAGTCTGGACTGGAAGGAAAAAGGGGCTTTCATTGACAGCGGGGCTGCAGGGAATTTTCTGGATATATCTGTAACTGCTCGGTTAAATATTCCTTTATTGCCTCTCCAAAGTCCGTTGCGGGTCACCGCCATCGATGACTCGCCGTTAGAGTTAGCCGCCCCTGTGGCGATGACCCCGGAGTTGCACCTGAAAATCGGGGCTCTGCACTCAGAGAAGATAACTTTCTTCCTACTGAACATGCCATCCACACCGTTGGTACTCGGTTTGCCGTGGCTCAAACAACACAATTCGGTGTTGGATTGGCGTACAGGACAACTCGTTACTTGGTCGGGGTTCTGTCATCAGAATTGCCTTCACACATTACCTATCCTCAGCACCCAAGTAACTTTGTCGCAGATTCCCTGGTCCTATGGGGAATTCGCCAACGTATTCTCACCTCAGGCAGCGGAGGAGCTGCCCCCACACAGCCCCTACGACTGCCCGATAGATCTTCTACCGGGAACCATGCCACCTCGGGGTCATTTGTACAGTTTATCGGGCCCTGAGCGCTCAGCGATGCGGGAGTATATCCAAGAAAACCTGGAGAAAGGGTTCATCCGGCCCTCCAGCTCTCCGGCAGGGGCGGGATTCTTCTTCGTGGAGAAGAAGGATGGTTGGCTCAGACCCTGTATTGATTATATGGGGCTGAACACAATCACTATAAAGAACCGCTATCCGTTTCCGTTGATCGAGGATCTTTTTGGACAGGTGGCCGGGGCTCGGGTGTTCACTAAGTTAGATCTGAGAGGGGCGTACAACCTCATTCATATGCGGCAGGGGGATGAATGGAAGACTGCGTTTAATACTCACGACGGGCATTATGAGTATTTGGTGATGCCTTTTGGGCTCTGCAATGCCCCCGCAGTCTTCCAGGAGTTCGTCAAACGACATCTTTCGAGACTTCCTCGGGAAGTTCGTCATTGCCTATTTAGATGATATTCTCATCTACTCCCCGACCCTCGCAGAACATCGACACCAGGGCCGCAGGGTGCTGCAGAAACTGAGGGAGAACCGCTTGTACGCCAAGCTCGAGAAATGTATTTTTGAAACCCACCAGGTATAATTTTTGGGGTACGTGGTATCAGATTCTGGGCTGACCATGGATGCGGCAAAGGTGTCCGCGGTCCTCAACTGGCCACAACCCGGCAATCTCAAGTCTCTCCAGAGATTCTTGGGATTTGCCAACTACTATAGGAGGTTTATCCAGGGATACTCATTAAAGGTAGCGCCTCTGACCGATCTGACTAAGAAGGGAGCCGATCCCAGTCAGTGGTCACCTCAAGCTCAGTTGGCTTTCAAGACCCTGAAGGAGGCTTTTTGCTCCGCACCCATTCTCACGCACCCAGACGTCACCCGTCCCTTAATTGTGGAGGTGGATGCTTCTGAGATTGGGGTAGGAGCGGTCCTCTCCCAGTATTCGGGGAGCCCAGAAAAATTACATCCCTGTGCCTATCTGTCCAAGAGGTTTTGCCCGGCGGAGCGGAACTACGATATCGGGAACAGGGAGTTATTGGGTATAAAGTGGGCATTCGAGGAGTGATGACAATGGCTAGAGGGGGCAGCTCACCCAGTCACCGTGTACACAGATCATAAAAATCTGGAGTACATCAAGTCCGTCAAGAGGTTGACTCCCAGACAGGCTCGGTGGGCGCTATTTTTCTCTCGGTTCCATTTCACCATCACATACAAGCCAGGCCCTAAGAATGTGAAGGCAGGCGCCTTGTCACGAGCGTTTAGGCCCAGTCCCAACGAAACCCCGACTTCCGAGTCAATAGTGCCCTCGCAATGTGTTGTTGCTACTATGTCCACCTCAGTGCCAGACACAGACTTAATGAACATTCTTTCTTCCTGTCAAGGTGATGCTCCTTCGGGAAAACCTGCCGGGCGGTTGTACGTTCCCCCCCAGTGGAGGCTCAAGGTCTTACAGCATTTCCATGAGGATAAAGCAGCAGGTCATCCGGGGGAAAACAAGACAAGGGAGCTGCTGTCACGTTGGGTGTGGTGTCCATCGCTGAGTCAAGATTCAAAGGCGTTTGTGAAGGAGTGTGCCACTTGTGCCCGCAGTAAAGTATCCCGGACTGCGCGCAGTGGGCTGCTACGATCCTTACCCATTCCATCTAAGCCCTGGACAGATATATCCATGGATTTTATTGTAGACCTTCCTGCCTCCAAAGGGTATACCGTTATTTGGGTCACTGTAGACCGATTTAGCAAGATGGCCCATCTTGTTCCTTTGATTAAACTACCTTCAGCAAAAGAGTTGGCTGAGCTTTTTATTTCTCATGTGTTCAGACTCCATGGGGTGCCAGAAAGGATTGTCTCCGACAGGGGAGTCCAGTTTGTCTCTCGGTTCTGGCATGCCTTTTGCTCCCGGCTGGGGGTTACCTTGTCCTTCTCATCAGGATTCCACCCCAAGACCAATGGCCAGACCGAGAGAATAAATCATTCGGTAGAGCAGTACTTGCGGTGCTATGTAACCAGCAACCAGGAAGAATGGGCGGCGTACCTCCCGTTCGCAGAATTCGCCCTGAACAACCAGGTGAGTTCCTCTGCGGGCATTTCTCCATTTCAGGTAGTTACCGGACTGAATCCAAAATTTTCTCCGCTGTCAGGAACTTCATCGAATCTACCCACCGTCGAGAATTGGGTAACCCATATGGCGGAAATATGGAAACAGGTTCGTGTGAACTTAAGTAAGGCCGTAGACAAACAGAAACGCTCTTTCGACAAGCGTCGGTCACGGGAACCAGACTTGTCTCCGGGGGATCTTGTTTGGGTGTCCACCAGGAACATCCCGTTGCGACAACCTACGCCCAAGTTAGGTCCACGATTTATCGGACTGTTCCCTATCATTAGGTAGTTGAATGAAGTGGCCTATAAGGTTAAGTTACCTGACTCCCTCAGAGTCGGAAATTCCTTTCACGTATCTTTACTGAAACCAGCTAAAGAGTCTCAGACCTCCACGTCCCCACCACCTCCCGTGTCAGTATTAGGTGAGACAGAATACGAGGTGGAGAAAATTTTGGACTCAAGAAGGGTTAGGAACTCTTTGCAGTACCTGATCGACTGGAAAGGGTACGGACCGGAGGAGAGATGCTGGATTCCGGCGAAACAGGTACATGCTCAAGAGTTGGTGCAGGAATTTCATGCTAAATTTCCCCAATAAACCAGGGGTAGAGTGCCCGGAGGACACACCTCAGGGGGGGGGGGGGTAGTGTAACGATACAACCTGGTCCCCGTGCCTGCGACGAGACGGACTCTTCCGGGTTGCGTTCCACGCCGTCTCAGCCTGCGGCTGCAAGCAGAGGCGTGCGTTCCAGAGGACGCATGGGACGTACGCGTCCAGCCTATGCGAGCAGGCGTACCGGAAGTGACGCGACGGAATGTACGCATCTGACGCGGCGGAAGTGACGCATGCGGAAGGCTTATAAGCGTTTCCGGAACGCGGCTGCACGCCTGTTATAGCATGTATTTTGCCGCTTGTAGGCTAGTGTGAGCTTGCTCCAGAACTTACTACTGTTCTAAGTTATTGTTCGGTTTCTGAGTCTCAGCGTTGCTCTTGGCTAGTTCAGCCTGAGTTCCTGGCTGCTGTGACTCAGTTCCAGTCCTTGTTCGCTTACCTGATACCTGTGTATGACCTGGCTTGTAGTTAGACCACTCTCTGTTTTGTTCCTTGTACCTCAGCCATCTGACACCAGTATTTGACCTGGCTTGTATTCCGACCATTCCTTGTCTCGCCCCTGTGTACCTCAGCCATCTGATACTGATACTGACCCGGCTTGTATTAGACCATCCGCCTGCCTCTCTGCACTCAGCAGGGCAGGAGTCGGTGCCAGCCGTGACGTTACGGTCGGCTGACCGTGACACAAATATTAATTCCAGCACTTACTTAGCGCTCTTCCCCTCCCTCTCACTGTCCCTCTGTAACGATCGGTGTAACAGAGAGGATCTGATTACCGGCGATCTGCAGTATCACCGAGAATGCAGATATATACCCGATTATAGATGATCTGCAGTATCACCGATAATCAGATATATCTCTAACCTCTGGACACCTGAGTAATATATGAGTGTTTGGTGCAACAGTAATACTTTGAGGAGAGCACCCTTACAGTGGGTGCGAGGCAGTAGGAGGTACTGCCCTCAGAACAGATTCCTTCCAAAGGCCTGAGGCTCCCCAAGGAGCGGAGCCAGGCTGAGAGCAGGAAGGATAAGAGAGTGAGTGACACCAAGGAGAAGTGTCACTGACAGGTCTGTGAACTATTTCCCAACAGGAGGAAATAGTTCTCGAGGTCGGACAGGCCAGGTCGGCAACAGACTGACAGATCAGGTACAGAGACAGGAGACAGATGCGGAATCCTAAGACTAGCCGAGTTTGGCAACAGAGTATCAGAATGACAAAGGTACAAAATCAGAGATCAGAAGAATGGTCAGGAAAGCAGAAGGTCATAACAAATAATCAACAATTCCTAGACTAAGGTGTGAGTTCCGTGATCATCAACACCTTGGAAACTGGTCTAGATAATAACACAATGATAACAGAAATTTCCTAGACTAAGGTGTGAGCTCCGTGATCATCAACACCTTGGAAACTGTTCTAATATAACACAGATACTGACAGGGTCTGAGTGCTACCACGTAGTGATCGCAACGCCAGACACCAGAGGAATGACCAGCACCCAGTATATATACATCAGCTCTCACTTGCGCCTCCCCTAAGTGCTGGACCAATGAGAACTGACAGAATTGTCAGCTGACCGGCCTGGTCAGCTGACACCCTTCTGGCTGTCCTAAATGCTCTGCCTCTCCGCGCGCGCACGCGTCCTTCTGAACCAGTGTGGACTATCAGTCCCAGCCACACTAGACATGTGTTGTAATGCATCTGCTGTTTTGAATGCGGAATCCGCCGCAGCGCTGTCCGAGCGTGTGGCGTTCTCTCCGCATTCAGCAGTACTGAGAGAGGTAGGCCTATGCGTGCAACCCGCCGCGTCGGACGCGGAATCCGCCACCCTGTTCTCTGGGCATGCGGAGGTTTCTCCGCGTTCCGTCAGGCCAGTGAATGCAGGTCCCTGCGCGCAAGCTGCCGTGTTGAACGCGGAATCAGCCGCCTGACTCTGAGTACTTGCGGCGGCTTTTCCGCGTTTTCTCACACCCTCCCTTTAATGTGATGTCATAGATTCACAAGTGCTACTTTACCTCTGATAGGCTCTAAGAGTCCCTTTTAGAGGCAGGGATTCCTCCTTGTCTTTGTGAGAGAAGCGGAAAAGCCGCCGTGTGTGCTGACAGCAAGGCGGCTGTTTCCGCGTCCAGCGCGGCGGTTTGCACGCGGAAGCGTGCGTCTGGTAATCTGAAGAAACGCGGAAAAGCCGCCGGATGCATGGACAGCGAGGCGGCTGGTTCCGCGTCCAGTGCAGCGGTTTGCACGCAGCAGTGTGCATCTGGTGTGGCTGAGTCTGTTAGTTCACATAGGTTTAGGAATACGCACGTGCGCGCTGAGAGGCAGAACTTTTATGGTGGTCAAGGAGAGATCAGCTGACCAGGCTGGTCAGCTGACCTCAGAGCGGGTAACCATTGGTTCATCACTTAGGGGTGGCGCCGGAGAGCGCTGCTCTATATATAGTTACTGCTGGCCACTCACAAGTTGTCTGCCGTTGCGAACACTACGTGGAAGCACTCAGACCTTAGTCAGATCCTACAGTGTGTTTGAACCAGGAGGACCTGGGAATTCACACTGAGCCAGATTACTTATATTGTTATAATTCAGACTAGTTCCAGGGTGTACAGACCACGGACCTCACACCCAAGACTAGGGAACTTGTGTTATCATTCTGTTATACTTCAGACTAGTTCCAGGGTGTAGAGACCACGGACCTCACACCCAAGACTAGGGAACTTGTGTTATCATTCTGTTATACTTCAGACTAGTTCCAGGGTGTAGAGACCACGGACCTCACACCCAAGACTAGGGAACTTGCGTCATCATTCTGTTATACATCAGACTAGTTCCAGGGTGTAGAGACCACGGACCTCACACCCAAGACTAGGCATTGTTTGTTATCTGTTATGACCTATTGCCTTCCTGACTACTTCTCTGCTCTCTGATTCGGTACCACGCACATCTGATATTCCGTTGCCAAACTCTGCCTGCCTTGGATACCGAATCAGTTTTCTGTCTTTGTACTTTGTTTGTCCGTGTGTTGCCGACCTGGCTTGCCCGACCTCGAGAGCGATCTCTCCCCTTAAGAGATAGTCTCCAGATCTGTCAGTGACATCCACCCTCAGGTGTCACTCGCTCTCTGGTCCTTCCTACCTTCAGCCTGACTCCACCCCTTGGAGAGTCTCAGGCTGCTGGAAGGTTTCTGTGCTCTCTGATAGCAGTGTCTCCCACACTGCCTAAAATCACCTGCTCATCAGGTGCGTTACTCAAAGTTATACTTTTACACCAAACACTCACGGTTATATACAGGTGTCCAGAGGTTAGTACTATATCTGTATTATTGGTGATTCTGCAGATCATCCATAATCAGGTATATATCTGCATTCTTGGTGATACTGCAGATCACCAATAATCAGATTCTCTCTGCGTGCTGACACCGATCGTTACAGTCTTCCTGTAAGTTGGCATGTGAATACTGGGTCAACCCCTCGGAGGAAAAACGTTTACACACCTATGTCATTCACTCTATCCCTAATCTGTTTCAGGTAAGAGGGGAAGAACCCAAGTTATAGAAGCCGGATACTATTTTTGGGCTAATGGGCATTCTTTATTTACTATTCACTATAATGAGGGAAATTATGAAGGAAGGATTTTTTTGTGATGGATGTTAGCATCATATTCTCTCTCTGTAGAAAAAAATGGGAAAAATATAAAAAAAATTATAAAAAAAAAAATGGCAGTGTTGTTAGTTCTGCATCCTTTAGTATTAGACATTACTAACACTATTTACAGCCTCCACTATTTGCATAGCAGGTTTGCGAAGAAAATCAATATATAAAACAAACAAACTATATACAGGAAAAAAATTGTTCTTCAGTACAATTTGAAAAAATGTACCTAAATGTTCTGCTCAGGCTGTGAAAGCTTTACCCATAAAGTAACAGATTCAACTCTGTTATTTTTTCAGTTACCAATGTAGTTTCAATTATTTTCATTAGCAATGTTATCAGACAAATCAACATTATCATAAGAGATCTTTGTCTTTTTACAATGAGAAGCATGGACCCAGGTGGCTTTTCCCTCAAGCTTCACAGAAGTTGGGGTAGTTAGCAGGACCTGGAATGGATCTTCATATTCCTTGACTGCCTTCACAATAGTTCTGGTGCATTTTTCTGCAGGAAATCCAAAAATTCCTGAGCTGATTGCAGGTATGGCTATTTCTCTCTGTGAAAAACCTGAGCGGTTTTTGCCTTTTTCATGATTGCTAACTCAGTAAAGGACCAGCCCTTAAAGCGTTGCTATCATATAAATCCGGCATAGCGGGGTCTGAACCCTCTATAACAGTAATTATAGATTGACGGTATACCATGAAATGAATCAGAGCACTCAGTATATGATTTTATATAAAAAATTGTATTTGCTTATCATACAGCATACCGTATATACAAAATATGAACAGTTCCAAGTAGTGTTTCCTTCTAACAGTATTCCATCTTATCAAGGCTTTTTTAGCCAAGCATTCATCAATCTTCCAAGTACATTCAAAAAAGAATATAACAGTTGTGTTATGTAGAATAAGATCAAAAGTAGTCTCATCTGTATCGATAGCTGTGTATCTAGTAGCTGTGTAAAACTTATAGTAATCTTCTTAAAGAAATAGCATAAAAAATAGCTTCTAAAAAACCTCTTGCTAACATCTTAACAAAACTTAATGCTAAAAAATTAATAAAGTAAATCACCAGAATATTAGGCATATTACCCCTTTTCTGTCATCTCTTCAGCATCTAGAACCACCTGTGGGAAGGTAGCTTCTGCCTCGTGTCTTCTCAGGAGATTGTTGGGCTTCTGCAAAATATGAGCTTTCAGCTCCTACTTTTATAGGGGTTGGATGCAATATGGCTGCCTAATCTGGACTTTCCCTGAATCCCAGGTTTTAATTGGCTAAAGCTTCCATGCGTAGCTCGCTATCTTTGACATTTAAAATACGCATAAAACTTTTTTGTTTTGAATACCTAAATTATCTTAACTATGAGAATCTACGTAGGTTCGCAATGTTTATACATTCTAATCAGGTCATTTCTGACGCAGTTAATTTAAAATGGACGTCACCAGCCATCTTGTCTGCTGGCTGACTTTTTGCCCCAGACATTGAGACTAAGCAATGTCATTCATGACGCATTTCTGATAAAGTGTTCTCTGCTAATTAGGTTGGAATGTCTCGGTACTTTCCCAGGTCAGGTTGACACTGTACACAGACCTGTAAGAGCCTTCAGCAATGTAAGGCTTATTCAAACATATAGGGCTTCTAATATACTCATTTAAATATAAAGCTTATTATATAATTCTTCTTAAAACAATTAATCATTTAAGATATAATTGCATATTATAATGTAATAATATAAAATCATGTTCTATATATTTGCCTTTCTTATGAATAAATATAATAATGTTAACCAGCAGAGGTCACTCTCTCATCATAAATAACAAGCAGTATTAATTATATAAGACTATGAAACCGCCAGGTGGCATCATTTGTCCTAAATATGGGATAACAGAAAAAAACTATTGACGTTCCAGAATTTTTGATAAGACCTCCTAGCTCAAACATTCATGTGGAACGCTCATAATGTGTTTTTAAACTTTCACTGCAAAATTCACCATTTAAATATATTTCAAAGTAATAGATTCTATTATATATGGTTTAACAATAATTATTTATTTATTTAGGACTGTATTGATTATTAATATTTAGATTAATAATATATATGTGTAATAATTAAGCAAAATGCATATATATAATTACTGCAGTAATGTAAGTTTAACTTGTTCCCAATCTTTCACAGAAGCATCTTTCAAATGTCAAGGCCACGCACTAACAAACAAGAATGTTCTGGTTTTTGTAACTAGAATAATACAATTATGAGTTTCACTGCTTGGAATATGCTGAGATGTCACAGAGCAATATTTTAAATAAGTACTCTAACTTTACAGTTTACAATGAAATTTTGCATAGAACATTAAAACATACACATATGACAGCTTTTCCTGCATAAATAAAACCGCTAGAATTCTGACATCTCAAACACATCTCACTTGCTAGTTGTAGGCAGTTTTTTACTGTTTCCAGCAGCAGCTTGGTAGCTTCTTCATCTCCTTCGGGAGTCCATCTTGGCCCCTCCACATGTATAATATAGGTGGCATCCAGGTCTCCTCCTCCTGTTATCACTGGCTCTCCTGGAAACATGCGACCTTGCAATTCAACTCGGCGTTGATAACATTCCTTTTCCACTTCTGGTCCAGCTTTTGCTACAATGTGCTTAGCCAGGCCTCCTTCATGCTTCAACCAACAGTTCACTGGGTTCACAATAGCTGTTGCATCAGCCAAGGTAATGTCTCCAGTTTGGATGTGTATGACAACTCCATCAATCTCTGTCATCTTCATCAATGGAATCAGTTCTTCTCCTGCTTTCAAAGCTGCGGCTTTTGCTGCTTGATCTGCTCTCCGATTTCCTCTGCCCTCTTCAGTGTTCGCTTTGGTGTGTGCCTTCACTTTCAAGATGCTTGAATGACAAAAAAATGGAAACCGAGAGCCCAATCTAACGTAGTATTTTTCATAAAACTGAAAAAAAAATGTTGTATAAGAAATATATTCACAAGTGTGGGTCACCTCAAAGGCAACCACTGATCAGGCAGGTGGGGAGAATTAGAATCTGACCCCACTCAGGTATAAAATAGTCGCTCTCCGTAGATAGAAAAAAGGATGGGGAAACCCCCCTCCACCAAAGGGTGGACTAGATATATGTTATTCAGTACATAAGAGACAATCCGTGCACCGCATTCTTCAATCGCATTATTTATTCCAAATTGCTGCCAGCAGGATTTGACATCATGGTATACATGTTCACATCATATGAGAAGTGGAAAGATCTGACCTGCATCCAGGACGGGTACGGAGGTGTGACCTGGGGGTGGTAGGACGGCACAACAGCCGTTTCGCGCCGGTGTGGCGCTTGCTCGCGTGTGTGTGTCCCTGGGCAATGGCGGCGTGTTCGGACTTCCGTGTTGTAGACAGGAAGCCCCGCCCATCACGCTCGCCATTGGTCTATGGAACTGTGATGCGATAGTGATTGGGCTGAAGAGGAGGGGGCTGGCCACGTCATGTGGCGTGAATGACAGAAAGGGCTATCCCCTGGTGCACCAATGGGTGTGAAGGAGGAGGACGATCGCCTTATTACGGCGAATAAAACGTGAATGTGCTGCGTGAACATCGTTGTGTGGCTGCGGAACTGCAGCTGACTGGCATAACCATGCTGTAAAACGTGTAAACACATGAAACCATATACACATAAAAATACATCTGGGCCAAGTGCAATAAAGAAAGGGGGGTGAACTATAAGGGAGGGATGCGTTCCATTCATTTCTGTATACATTCCTGAGATCATATCCGTACCCCATGAGTTTCTTATTGCTTACTAACATAAAAGGCCTTTCTTTTCCTCTCTTACCCTTTGATGAATACTGTTTATTTTAGAAGGAAAGAAAAGGCCACCTCAATCTCCCAATTAAAATCAACATGCTGGCGGAGGAAGGCATGTAGAAAAGGACACAAGTGTTCAGGAGAAGGAACTCCTAAAAATGAAGGACTGCTCTTCAGTTCACCCACTCCCGCTCCCCTCTTCGGGGGCCTCCTCGGTTCCCACCTATTTCAATCCCTCTAGAGGGGTATCTGGGCGGGGACCAGGATGGCAGGAGATATACTCCCCCAATGCTCACTGAAAGGAGCAAGCTGGGAGCATTTACACGTGACAGGGGGAACAAGAGGACCGCAGGGTCCTCGGAAGTCGGTGGCACTCAGCGAACCGCATAGGACTCCCCCCAGGGGCGGGGCGGGGGTGCATCAGATGCGGTAGTGCACACAAGGGGAACTTCGTGCATGGGAGGGGACAATCAACAGGGCGAATCCATTTCCCCTCCGTGATGTCCCCTCTTCCCTCCATGCAGGAAAGAGTGGTATTGCCTCCAAAACACTGGTGGCTGACTCTGTCCACCCATAGCATCCCCACATTGCACCTGCCGCAGAAACCACCCAAATCCGATGCCAATCCCCCGGGCGGGTGCCCATGCATCGCGGGGTGTCACCTTCGAGTACAAACCAATGTTGGGAGCAGCAGTGGCAAAAGGAGAACCAAAACCCAGGAAAGAGAACAACTCTGCATGGGAGAGCAAGGAGAACAGGCGGGAAGAGGGACAGGACGAGACCCAAGGGGGAACCCCTGTGCTAATCCAGAGTTGAGTGGGCATATTTAAACATAGGAGGACAGGAGAAGGGGAGGAGGACAGGACAGGGAGGGGGGGGGGGGCAGAGGAGAGCCCAGTGGGAGAAGGGGAGGGGGGGCGGGGGAAAACAACCCAAAGGCACAGATTCTCCCCACCAGGGTGCACACAGCCCTCGGTGTGGGACCGCTCTGCGTCCTAGGGGTCCAAAAAACAGGACAATTCCAGTCTATCATTGAGGCCCAAGGGCCCCATCGCCTCCGTACGTAGAATCACCCGGGATTCTCGTCGGGTGAGCTCCTGGTCCCTATTGCCTCCCCTTCTGGGATTGGTGACATGCAGAAGACCTGCAAATCTCAGACATTTTGCCCTGCCTCCATGGGCCTCTCTGACATGGTCGATCAGTCGTGGGCACCCCTTCCCTGATTTTATGGATTTGAAATGCTCGCCCACCCTCTCCTTGAGGGGCCTGGTGGTTTTGCCCACATAGAAAAACTGACAGGGGCAGAAGATGACATAGGAGACATACCTGGTCTGGCATGTTATAAAAGCTCTTACTTCCCACTGCACTCCCCCCATTCTTAGATTAATGCCTTCCATCATCAATGGGCAGTATTTACATCTACCACATTTGTGGTTTCCCTTCGGGCGTCCACTGCTTAGCCAATTTGATGGCGTAGCCGAGCGATACTCGCTCCGTGTCAAGATATCACCCAAAGTTGGGGCTCTTCTATACACCACCGGAGGGGGATCGGGGAAGGTCTTATGCAATCCGGGGTCTCTGGTTACAAGTGACCAATTTTTCTTTATCACCTGGGATAATCTTTTGCTCATGGGGGTATAGTCAAACGTGCAGGTAAAGGAATTGCCTTTCTCGGGTTTGGACTGCCTGCTTAGGAGGGTCGATCTATCCCTATCTCTGGCCTTACCCCTTGCCGTCTCAAGGGCTGCAGCATCATAATCCCTGGCCCGTAGGCGTGTGGTGAGTTCCCCTGCCTGCCTCTCAAACGAGCCTAGGTCGGTGTTGTTGCGCCTGAGACGCAGATACTGGCCGTATGGCAAGGACGCCTTCACGTGTTCAGGATGAAAGCTGCTTCTGTGCAGTAATGCGTTGACGGCCGTGGCTTTCCTGAAGCCCTCACAGACCAATTTAGTTCCATCTGGTTTGATCGTCAAATCCAGAAAGCATGTCCCCCCATCGTTAATTTCCGATGTGAAGCGCATATTGATCCTGTTCACGTTGAGGTGCTCAATGAACTCCCCAAATTCCTGAACGCCTCCCTGCCACACAACCAGCACGTCGTCCACATAACGTGACCATGCTTTGATGTTCCTCTGGAAGGGATTAGATGGACTGAACACGTAGTCCTCCTCCCAGGCTCCCAAAAAGAGCCCCGCATAGGTACATGCCACAGAGGTCCCCATGGCCGTCCCGGAGGTTTGGTGGTACCATCTTCCGTCGAACATGAATGCGTTATGTGTAAGGACAAACCTGAGACACTCGCACAGGTAGTCCTTGTAGCCCGTGTCCTTGTTGGTCCTATCTAAGAACCTACGGACTGCCTTGATCCCCTCCTCGTGGGGTATCCGGCTGTACAGACTTTCCACGTCGATCGTGGCCAATCTGTATCCAGGCTGCCACACCACGTTTTCAGCAACGTTGATTGCATCCAAAGTGTCAGCCAGATAAGTCGGAACCCCCACGAGGAGGGGGCGCAACAAGTGGTCCAGGAAGCAGGAAAGCCGCTCCGTAAGGGACCCACACCCAGAAACTATGGGTCTCCCCGGAGGGTTCTCCATAGATTTGTGCAGCTTGGGAAGATGGTACCACACAGGATACCGGGGGGACACGGGTAAAAGGTCAGTAGCCAACCTCTGTGGCATATACCCCTGCTCGACCCCTCGCCTCAAAAGTGTACGAAGGGCGGACTGATATTTTACGGTTGGATTGCAATCCAACCGTTTGTAATATTCCCGGTTGTCTAACTGCCTGTAGGCCTCTCGTGTGTAGGCTTCCCCGGTCATTATGACCACGTTTCCCCCCTTGTCCGCATGTTTCACCACCAGGTCGCGGCGTAGCCTGAGCCATCTAATGGCTCTCCTCTCTGTGCTGCTTAGGTTGTCCGGTGCTTTGGCGTAGCACAGGGCCTTCATTTCGTCCGCGACCTGGTGGAAAAATTGGTCTATCGGGGAACCGGGGGGAATCGGCACTGCCTGGACAGACCTGCATGCCCTAAAGGCTCCGGGGTTGCCCAGGCCAAGATGTGAGCTAGGCAGATTCTCCATCTCCATTGAACAGTCCCCACCCTCCTCCCAAAGCTCCTCAAGCATCCGGAGTGCCTCCATCTCGGCCTCATCCCAGTCCACCACGGGACTGAACCCTAAACTGGACTCTGGGGTTGCCGTTTTGATGGGGCCTCCTTCACCCCGTCCTTGGAGCTCCCCCTTTCCATCCCGATAGAGTTGGCTAAGCATCATCTTCCTTGTTGTTTTATATAAATCCACAAAGAAGTCCACATAATCAAAGTCTCTGGTGGGAGAGAAACCCAGACCCCTCTTAAGTAAAGTGAGGCATGCCTCAGGGATTGGTTCCCCGGTTAGATTGACCACCTGCAGTTCGTCTTCCCCAGCTCCCCCCTCCCCCCCCACAACTACTCCCTGGTCCGCCTCTTTTTCGTGCCGGTGTTCCCGTTGGTGTTCCTGACCACCACTGGGGAGTCCCAGGTTACAGTTCTCTCCGAACCTGTTCCGCCCTCTACCTCCTCGGCGGATTCGTCTTCTAAAGGGGTCGAGGCACATGGTTTAGTAGTTGGTTGTTTGGGTTTGGAAACTGGGTTGCCCCCCTGTTTTCTCTTCCTCAACTGTTTGGATTTCTGATGTCTGGTACTTTTCTCATCCTCCGTGTCAGACCCGGAGTCAGTAGTCCAATACCCCTTGCCCTTCTTGGGCGGAACTCCCTTGTTCGGGGTGCCTCCCTGACCCCAATAGAAGACTCTGCCTTTTTTGAAATCGTCCTGATCCCGATGAAATTTCTTCAACTTTCTGGCTTTGAGCTCGTTTTGGATAGGGAGGATCTTCTTCTCTATTTTGGTAATAATTGCCTCAAAATTGTTCTCCGTTGTTGCCTCCCGCAACTGCTCTCTGGTCTCCCGTAGTTCTGCAGACACCTTGTTGTGCTCAGCAATTGTGCGTTCCCTTACTATCTCCTGCAGGGTTCTACAGTAATCCAAATGGGCCGTCTCCCACCTCTCCACGAATTGTCTGTCCTCGCGATATTCCGAGGGTTCCCTGTAGGATCTGAAACCCCGTGCGATGTATCCTGCCTCTTTGTACTTATTGAGAGTAGTGGCAGTCCAGAATAGTTTTGTCTCCTTTTCACAGAGGCCTCCCAACCTCAGTTCCAGCACCCTGGTCACAACCTCCCGATTGGCTGGTGCAGGACAAGCGCTGTGATCAAATATAGTGCTCGCTCCAGCGCGACCCTCCGATACACCTTGACTGATGAGTGGATAGTCCAGGGAGGAATCACTGTCACTCCCTGGCTCTGGTAGTTCCACGTCCGGTGGACCCCCTTCAGCATACATGAATGCAACTGGTGCTCAAGGCTGCAAATACAACACTGTACACAAAAGGAATAGATTTGCCTGGCACTCAGTGATGGGGGTGGAGTTCGGTCCCTGCACCTTTAATTAGTGACTCCGTCCGTTGTGTTTCTCTACTTTGTGGCATGTACAGAAGCGTGCATCAGAACAAGCATGGTCAACTGTGAATATTCAGTACATAAGAGACAATCCGTGCACCGCATTCTTCAATCGCATTATTTATTCCAAATTGCTGCCAGCAGGATTTGACATCATGGTATACATGTTCACATCATATGAGAAGTGGAAAGATCTGACCTGCATCCAGGACGGGTACGGAGGTGTGACCTGGGGGTGGTAGGACGGCACAACAGCCGTTTCGCGCCGGAAGGGGAGGCAATCCCAGAAGGGGAGGCAATAGGGACCAGGAGCTCACCCGACGAGAATCCCGGGTGATTCTACGTACGGAGGCGATGGGGCCCTTGGGCCTCAATGATAGACTGGAATTGTCCTGTTTTTTGGACCCCTAGGACGCAGAGCGGTCCCACACCGAGGGCTGTGTGCACCCTGGTGGGGAGAATCTGTGCCTTTGGGTTGTTTTCCCCCGCCCCCCCTCCCCTTCTCCCACTGGGCTCTCCTCTGCCCCCCCCCTCCCTGTCCTGTCCTCCTCCCCTTCTCCTGTCCTCCTATGTTTAAATATGCCCACTCAACTCTGGATTAGCACAGGGGTTCCCCCTTGGGTCTCGTCCTGTCCCTCTTCCCGCCTGTTCTCCTTGCTCTCCCATGCAGAGTTGTTCTCTTTCCTGGGTTTTGGTTCTCCTTTTGCCACTGCTGCTCCCAACATTGGTTTGTACTCGAAGGTGACACCCCGCGATGCATGGGCACCCGCCCGGGGGATTGGCATCGGATTTGGGTGGTTTCTGCGGCAGGTGCAATGTGGGGATGCTATGGGTGGACAGAGTCAGCCACCAGTGTTTTGGAGGCAATACCACTCTTTCCTGCATGGAGGGAAGAGGGGACATCACGGAGGGGAAATGGATTCGCCCTGTTGATTGTCCCCTCCCATGCACGAAGTTCCCCTTGTGTGCACTGCCGCATCTGATGCACCCCCGCCCCGGCCCTGGGGGGAGTCCTATGTGGTTCGCTGAGTGCCACCGACTTCCGAGGACCCTGCGGTCCTCTTGTTCCCCCTGTCACGTGTAAATGCTCCCAGCTTGCTCCTTTCAGTGAGCATTGGGGGAGTATATCTCCTGCCATCCTGGTCCCCGCCCAGATACCCCTCTAGAGGGATTGAAATAGGTGGGAACCGAGGAGGCCCCCGAAGAGGGGAGCGGGAGTGGGTGAACTGAAGAGCAGTCCTTCATTTTTAGGAGTTCCTTCTCCTGAACACTTGTGTCCTTTTCTACATGCCTTCCTCCGCCAGCATGTTGATTTTAATTGGGAGATTGAGGTGGTCTTTTCTTTCCTTCTAAAATAAACAGTATTCATCAAAGGGTAAGAGAGGAAAAGAAAGGCCTTTTATGTTAGTAAGCAATAAGAAACTCATGGGGTACGGATATGATCTCAGGAATGTATAGAGAAATGAATGGAACGCATCCCTCCCTTATAGTTCACCCCCCTTTCTTTATTGCACTTGGCCCAGATGTATTTTTATGTGTATATGGTTTCATGTGTTTACACGTTTTACAGCATGGTTATGCCAGTCAGCTGCAGTTCCGCAGCCACACAACGATGTTCACGCAGCACATTCACGTTTTATTCGCCGTAATAAGGCGATCGTCCTCCTCCTTCACACCCATTGGTGCACCAGGGGATAGCCCTTTCTGTCATTCACGCCACATGACGTGGCCAGCCCCCTCCTCTTCAGCCCAATCACTATCGCATCACAGTTCCATGGACCAATGGCGAGCGTGATGGGCGGGGCTTCCTGTCTACAACACGGAAGTCCGAACACGCCGCCATTGCCCAGGGACACACGCACG